>NW_016828382.1:232092-263468 GCF_001698545.2 Rhinopithecus bieti
GTTTTTAGCATGAAGGGCTGTTGAATTTTGTCAAAGGCCTTTTCTGCATCTATTGAGATAATCATGTGGTTCTTGTCTTTGGTTCTGTTTATATGCTGGATTACGTTTATTGATTTGCGAATGTTGAACCAGCCTTGCATCCCAGGGATGAAGCCCACTTGATCATGGTGGATAAGCTTTTTGATGTGCTGCTGAATCCGGTTTGCCAGTATTTTATTGAGGATTTTTGCATCGATGTTCATCAGGGATATTGGTCTAAAATTCTCTTTTTTTGTTGTGTCTCTGCCAGGCTTTGGTATCAGGATGATGCTGGCCTCATAAAATGAGTTAGCGAGGATTCCCTCTTTTTCTATCGATGGAATAGTTTCAGAAGGAATGGTACCAGCTCCTCTTTGTACCTCTGGTAGAAGTCGGCTGTGAATTTGTCTGGTCCTGGACTGTTTTTGGTTGGTAGGCTATTAATTATTGCCTCAATTTCAGAACTTGTTATTGGTCTATTCAGAGATTCAACTTCTTCCTGGTTTAGTCTTGGGAGGGCGTATGTCTCCAGGAATTTCTAAATTTCTTCTAGATTTTCTAGTTTATTTGCAGAGAAGTGTTTATGGTAACCTCCGAAGGAAGTTTGTATTTCTGTGGAATTGGTGGTGATACCCCCTTTATCATTTTTTTATTGCATCTATTTGATTCTTCTCTCTTTTCTGTCTTGCTAGCAGTCTATTTTGTTGATCTTTTCAAAAAACTGGCTCCTGGATTCTTTGATTTTTTGAATTTTTTTTGTGTCTCTGTCTCTTTCAGTTCTGCTCTGATCATAGTTATCTCTTGTCTTCTTCTAGCTTTTGAATTTGTTTGCTCTTGCTTCTCTAGTTCTTTTTATTGTGATGTTAGGGTGTCAGTTTTAGATCTTTCCTGCTTTCTCTTGTGGGCATTTAGTGCTATACATTTCCCCCAAACACTGCTTTAAATGTGTCCCAGAGATTCTGGTACATTGTGTCTTTGTTCTCATTGGTTTCAAAGAACGTATTTATTTCTGCTTTCATTTTGTTGTTTACCCAGTAGTCATTCAGGAGCAGGTTGTTCAGTTTCCATGTAGTTGTGCAGTTTTGAGTGAGTTTCTTAATCCTGAGTTCTAGTTTGATTGCACTGTGGTCTGAGAGACAGTTTGTTGTGATTTCTGTTCTTTTACATTTGCTGAGAAATATTTTACTTCCAATTATGTGGTCAATTTTAGAACAAGTGTGATGTGGTGCTGAAAAGAATGTATATTCTGTTTGTTGATTTGGGGTGGAGAGTTCTATAGATGTCTATTAGGTCCACTTGGTGCAGAGCTGAGTTCAATTCCTGGATATCCTTGTTAACCTTCTGTCTGATTGATCTGTCTTATGTTGGCAGTAGGGTATTAAAGTCTCCCATTATTATTGTTTGGGAGTCTAAGTCTCTTTGTAGGTCTCTAAGGACTTGCGTTATGAATCTGGGTGCTCCTGTACTGGGTGCACATATATTTTGGATAGTTAGTTCTTGTTGCATTGATCCCTTTACCATTATGTAATGGCCTTCTTTGTCTCTTTAGATCTTTGTTGGTTTAAAGTCTGTTTTATCAGAGAGTAGGATTGCAACCACTGCCTTTTTTTGCTCTCCATTTGCTTGGTAGATCTTCCTCCATCCCTTTATTTTGAGCCTATGTGTGTCTCTGCGTGTGAGATGGGTCTCCTGAATATAGCACACTAATGGGTCTTGACTCTATCCAATTTGCCTGTGTCTTTTAATTGGGGCATTTAGCCCATTTACATTTAAGGTTAATATTGTTATGTGTGAATTTGATCCTGTCATTATGATGTTAGCTGGTTATTTTGCCCGTTNATTGATGGTCTTTACAATTTGGCATGTTTTTGCAGTGGCTGATACTGCTTGTTCCTTTTCTTGTTTAGTGCTTCCTTCAGGAGCTCTTGTAAGGCAGACCTGCTGGTGACAAAATCTCTCAGCATTTGCTTGTCTGTAAAGGATTTTTTTTTCTCCTTCGTTTATGAAGCTTAGTTTGACTGGATATGAAATTCTGGGTTGAAAATTCTTTTCCTTAAAAATGTTGAATATTGGCCCCCACTGTCTTCTGGCTTGTAGGGTTTCTGCTGAGGGAACCACTGTTATTCTGATGGGCTTCCCTTTGTGGGTAACCCGACCTTTCTCTCTGCCTGCCCTTAACATTCTTTCCTGCATTTCAACCTTGGCAAATCTGATGATTGTGTGTCTTAGGGTTGCCTTTCTTGAGGAGTATCTTTGTGGTGTTATCTGTATTTCCTGAATTTGAATGTTGGCCTGCCTTGCTAGGTTGGGGAAGTTCTCCTGGATAATATGCTGAAGAGTGTTTTCCAGCTTGGTTCCATTCTCCCCATCACTTTAAGGTACACCAATCAAACATAGATTTGGTCTTTTCACATAGTCCCATATTTCTTGGAGGCTTTGTCAATTTCTTTTTACTCTTTTTTCTCTAATCTTGCCTTCTTGCTTTATTTCATTAATTTGATCTTTAATCACTGATATCCTTTCTTCCACTTGATCAAATTGGCTACTGAAGCTTGTGCATGTGTCACGAAGTTCTCGTGCTGTGGTTTTCAGTTCCGTCAGGTCATTTAAGGTCTCTACACCTGTTATTTTAGTTAGCCATTCGCCTAACCTTTTTTCAAGGTTTTTATCTTCCTTGCGATGGGTTAGAACATGCTCCTTTAGCTTGGAGAAGTTTGTTATTACCAACCTTCTGAAGCCTACTTCTGTCAACTCGTCAAAGTAATTCTCTGTCCAGTTTTGTTCCATTGCTGGCGAGGAGCTGTGATCCTTTGGGGGAGAAGAGGCATATTGGTTTTGGAATTTTCAGATTTTCTGCTCTGGTTTCTCCCTATCTTTGGGGTGTTATCTACCTTTGTTCTTTGATGTTGGTGACCTACAGATGGGATTTTGGTGTGGATGTTCTTTTTGTTGATGTTGACACTATTCCTTTCTGTTTGTTAGTTTTACTTTTAACAGTCAGGCCCCTCAGCTGCAGGTCTGTTGGAGTTTGCTGGAGGTCCACTCCAGACCCTGTTTGCCTGGGTATCACCAGCAGAGGCTGCAGAACAACCAATATTGCAGAACAGCAAATATTGCTGCCTGATCTTTCCTCTGGAAGCATCTTCCCAGAGGGGCACCTGCCTATATGAGGTGTCTGTTGGCCCCTACTTGGAGGTATCTCCCAGTCAGGCTGCACAGAGATCAGGGACCCACTTGAGGAAGCAGTCTGTCCATTCTCAGAGCTTGAATACTGTGCTGGGAGAATCACTGCTCTCTTCAGGGCTGTCCGACAGGGACGTTTAAATTTGCAGAAGTTTCTGCTGCCTTTTGTTCAGCTATGCCCTGCCCACAGAGGTGGAGTCTAGAGGCAGTAAGCCTTGCTGCGCTGTGGTGGGCTCAGCTCAGTTCAAGCTTCCTGGCCACTTTGTTTACCTACTCAAGCCTCAGCAATGGCAGACACCCCTCCCCCAGCCAGGCTTCAGCCTAGCAGGTTGGTCTCAGACTGCTGCGCTAGCAGTGAGCAAGGCTCTGTGGGTGTGGGACCCACTGAGCCAGGCATGGGAGGGAATCTCCTGGTCTACTGGTTGCTAAGACCATGACAAAAGTGCAGTATTTGGCCGGAAGTATATCATTTATCCAGGTATAGTCTGTCACAGCTTTCCTTGGCTAGGAAAGGAAAATCCTCCAACCCCTTGCACTTCCTGGGTGAGGCAATGCCCTGCCCTGCTTCAGGTTGCCCTTCATGGGCTGCACTCACTGTCCAACCACTCCCAATGAGATTAACCAGGTACCTCAGTTGGAAATGCAGAAATCACCCGTCTTCTGCATCGATCTCACTGGGAGCTGCAGACCGGAGTTGTTCCTATTCAGCCATCTTGGAAGCAACTCCAATTGCATGGTTTTAATACCAGCTTTTCTTTTGCTCACTGGCATAGGGAAGACCCTGGTTGCCTATCTCCCTTACATGCTTAATGACAACTTTTCAAAAATTGGGTTTCTAGATATTATTCTTCTGACTTTGTGGTTTAGTCGGGTGAGGGAGTATAGTTTGACAAAGGTTATTCTTCAACATAATGCAGCTCTCAAGTGTTTTAATAATTAAAAATTAAATTCAATGAGCAAACACCTCTTTTAAAATGCAAGCATACCTTTGGAGAATTAGTGTTATCAGGCATTTACATATTCATATGAATTAACCTAACCACCTAATGTGTCAGACCTAGCTGATATAACAGAAGTAGAAATTTTGGTGGGTGAGGAACTAAAGCAGAACTAATTGATTTTAGCTTACAAGACAAGAGACAGGTCTAGGTAGGAAACAGGAAAGCAGAGAAACAGAGGGAACTGAGAAGCTAAGGAGGGAAGGAAACAGAAGGAAAGAGAAAAGAACACAAGGAAAAGTGTGAAGTCTCCTAAAATGCATTTTACTCTCATCTGTTTTTCTCTCTATGTAAATGGATTGTAGTTGAACCAGTTACTTGCCATAGTACATAGCATGAATATCCCGTTTTTAGAAAATTTAACCAGGTATGTTAAGATGGGTTTGTTGTCAAAAAGAGGATTATAACAAATATTATCTAAGAAACAAAATGTTAGCAGTTAGTCTCCAACATTTTGGAGAGAAATAAAAAAACTCTGTGCAGCAGGCTAATTTATTTAGTGATATATGTAGGCTTGCAGTATACAATTATTGTCTAGTGGCACAGTAGGGGCCCATGTTACTGAGGAAACATCCGGGGTACTCCTGAGGTTAACCTATGGCAAGAGGGATGCCTAGGACACCTCATCAAACATTTTTAACATTTTTCAGGCTTTGATAATCCTTGTTGTGTGTTCCAGAACAGAGTGCTAAGGTCTCTGGCAAACATTGTTCAACTGTTTCATTTGGAAAAGCCTTTCAGTAGCTACATGTGCAAATGGGTTTTCTCTTATTTAGGCAAGAGTAAATTCTGCTAAACCTCTTAATTTTCATAATAGAATGTTTATTTTCCTACCTGTTTATTTAGTGTCCAAAGGATCTGCCCACAAATCAACAATAAAGTTACCATCATTCCAGGCTTTCATTAGTGAGAATAACTTACTTGTCTCGTACTCTGTGCCTATCAAAGGCCTTGGTGGGAGAAACGGTTTTTAGGGACACTCACTTGAAGGACAATCTATGAAGTTATTCCTTTAAAAATTCCCAAAATCTCTGAGTTTATTATTATCAACAGACGATCATGTATTTTGAGCACATCACCTCTGCCTTCAACAGAATGGCCTACATTGAATTGGATTTTACCATAAGGTTTTTAGCTTTCAACAAAGTCACCTAAAGCATAGGACTCCTGTAGGGGCTGTGTAATTATGTGCATGAGAACATCATTCATTCTTCTGCCCTTAAGAACCTGTTATTGATGTTTATGTTCTTGCTTCTATTGATCACATCTGGCAGAAATATATATTTTCACCACATTGGCACCATTTAGTAGAGAAAGGATGTTCCCTTTGCTAAAAATTCTTTTTGTTCCAGTTTTGTATTATTTGACAACTGAATAGTACTCTAGAAACCATTTGGTAAGCTTGTTTCTGGCCTGAGTTCCTGGAAACCATTTGGTAAGCTTGTTTCCAGTCTGAGTTGCATAGCCAATAAGTAAGTGACCTTCAGCAAATTATTTAATGCTTTACCTCAACTCATTCTTAAAAAATTTTATTTTAAGAATTTTTCAAGGCCAAGGCAGGCAGATCACAAGGTCAGGAGTTTGAGACCAGCCCAGCCAAAATGGTGAAACCTGTCTTTACTAAAAATACAAAAATTAGCTGGACATGGTGGCATGCACCTGTAATCCCAGCTACTGGTGAGGCTGAGGCAGGAGAATCACTTGAACCCAGGAGGTGGAGGCTGCAGTGAGCCAAAATCGCACCACTGCACTCCAGCCTGGGCGGTAGAGAAAGACTCCATTTCAAAAAAAAAAAATCACATTACTTATTGAAAAAATTACAAAACACGGAAAATTATGAAGAAAAAAATCTCAGCGATGGATGATTTATGAAATTGTCCATTTTACTATGCATTATGAATATCAGTGAGTTATTCCATTTTTTAACAGATTGCTAATTTGCTAGAGAAAATTTTTATCTCCAGTTGGCTTTTTTAAAGAGCACTTTTAAGGTCACAGCAAAATTGGGCAAAAAGTACAGAGATTTCCCTTTGCCTCCACACATGCACAACTTCCCCCGTTATCAACATCCCCACCAAAGTGGCATGTTTGTCACATTCAATGAACTTACATTGACACATCATTATCACTCAGTCCATAGTTTACACTGGGATTCATTCTTGGTGCTGTATATAGGTTTTCGCAAATGTATACTGACATGTATCCACCATTATAGTATCATACAGAATAGTTGCCCTGCCCTAAAAATCATCTGTGCTCTTTCTACTCATCCTTCCCTCTTCCTAACACACACTAATTTTTTTAATATCTCCATAATTTGCCTTTTCCAAAATGTCGTATAGTTGGAACCATACAGTACGTAGCCTTTTCAGATTGGCTTCTTTTACTCAGTAATATGCATTTAAGGCTCCTCCATGTCTTTTCATGGCTTAATGGCTCATTTATTTTTAACACTGAGTAAGATTTCATTGTCTGGATGTACCACAGTTTATTTATCCATTCAACTACTAAAGGACAATTTGGTTGCTTCCAAGTTTTGGCGATTATGAATTTGGATGCTATAAACATCCATGTGCAGGTTTTTGCATGGACATAAGTTTTTAACTCATTTAAGTAAGTACCAAGGAGTGCAATTGGTAAGAGTATGTATAGTTTAGTAGGAAACTCCCAAACTGTCTTCCAAAGTGTCTGTACCATTTTGCACTCCCAACCACAGTGAATGAGAGTTCCTGTTTCTCCACATCCCCACCAGCAGCTGGTGGTGTCAGTGTTTTGAATTTTGGCCATTCTAACAGATGTGTAGTGGTATTTCATTATTGTTTTAATTTGCAAGTCTCTGATGACATGTATTGGTGAGATGTATAGGTTTATTTGCCTTCTATATATCTTCTTTGGTGAGCTGTCCAGGTCTTCTGCCTATCTTTAAATTGAGTTGTTAGTTTTCTCACAGTTGAATTTTAAGGATTCTTTGTATATTTTAGTTAAGAATCATTTATCAGATATATCTTTTGCAAAGATTTTCTTCCAGTCTCTGGTTTGTCTTCTCATCCTCTTGAGATGTCTTTTGTAGAGTATAAGTTTTTAACTTTAATATAGTTCTACCTACCAATTATTTCTTTCATGAATTGTGCCTTTGGTGTTGTACTTAAAAAAGTCATTGCCATGCCCAATACAAACGGTCATCCAGATTTTTTCCAATGTCATCTTCTAGGAGTTTTATACATATATACATTTTACATTTAGGTATATGATCTATTTTGAGTGAAGCTTTTGTAAAGGCTGTAAGGCCTGTGTTTAGATTATTGTTTTTTTCTTTTTCAGCATTTGCTGAAAGTACTATCTTGGTTCCACTGTATTGTGTTTGCTTCTTTGTGGAAGATTGGTTGACTATGTTTATATAGGACTATTTCTGAGTTTTCTGTTCTGTTCGATTGATTTATTTGTCTATTCTTTTGCCAACACCACACCGTCTGGATTAGTGTACCTGTTTAGTAGCTTTGATGTCAAGTATGTCAGTTCTCTGACTGTTCTTCTCTTTCAAAATTGTGTTGACTATTCTGGGTCTCTGCCTTTCTACATAAACTTTAGAATCATTTTGTTGATATCCACAAAATAATTTTGGAATTTTGATTCAGACTGCATTGAATCTATAGATCAGTTTGAGAAAAACTGACATCTTGAAAATGTTGAGTTTTCCCACCTATGACCATAGAATATATCTCTATGTGTTTAGCTCTTCTTTGATACACTTCATCAGAGTTTTCTAGTTTTCCTTATATAGATCTTGTACATATTTTGTTAAATTTACACCTAAGTGCTTCATTTTTATGGGTGCCAATGTAAATTGTAATATGCTTTTAATTTCAAAGTTTACTTGCTTATTGCTAGTATATAGGAAAGCAATTGACTTTTGTATATTAGTTTTATATCCTACAACCTTGCTATAATTGCTTATTAGTTCCTGGATTTTTTGTTGATATTTTCAGATTTTCTATATAGACAATCATGTCATCTTCAAATACTTTTTGATGTTTACCCTCCCAATCTGAATGCCTTTTATCTTTTTTCTTATTTCTTTATTTTTTTCTTTCTTTTTTTTTTTGCATTACCTCAAGCCATGTTTAGCAGATAGTTTGTAGTATTGAATGAAATGATATGGGAAATGGGTTTTAAAACAACAAAGTGTGGAGCCTTTATGTTAGCATGGGAAGTTGCTAATAGTTACAGCATCTCCCTCTTCTAATTTTATATAAAAGTATTCAGGCAGGCACACAGAACCCCACAAAATCATGACAACTCTGAATACCAAGACTATTGACTTTTTAATGGCTAATGTAGTAGAACAAAATTAATATTTGTTGAGCTAAGTAATGATTAATAACTAGTAAGATCTTGTGTAAAATTAATATTAACCACATTGATCTCTGAAACAGCTGAGCTAAGCCAGAAGATGAAAAGAGATTTCACTCGGTCCCCTACACACCCAACTCTACCATGAAATACAGCTTGAGAATAAGACAACCACCTCCCCCAGAATCCCCTCCACCCATCTCCTGGGACTGATTTCTGATGAGATCACACTCTATTCTTTCAGCAGTCCTCATCCTACATTTTTTTGAAGTCTACAATTGCTAGTACTGCAGCTCAGCCCAGAGTGGAAGGAGAGGAGTATGGCACTGCATTCTGAAAAATGAAGTTGTCAGAGACAGAGAGTGCCCTGGAAACAATACATTCTTGAGTTTTATATTTACTATATTCTTCTGATGGAAAACGATGGTAAATGCTTTGTGCTACCCTGAAAGAACCTCTTTCTTCATACCATGCTAAGAGGCAGTAGGAGTAGGAGATTTCTGTCCAGCAGGGCCATGTTTGTATATTTCTGTCATATATTTAAAACACACACATACAAAAAACTAACCAGGGGCTGTACACAAAAACCTGCCATCCTTTTAAAATCTAAGAAGATTCTAGCAATCCCCAAATAACGAATGAAGAGTACTGAAGTAAATCTGCATGCCCCATGCATTGGCAAATAGCATATTAGGATTACTCCACATTTCTGAGAAATGGTAAATGGGTGGTGGGAGGAAAACCAACAAGGAGTTTCTATGGTAGTTAATTCCTGAAACTTTGTAATAAATGCAATCAACCTGTCTCTTTCCTTTTGTTGGGAAAAAAGCAAAAAGAATCATGAATGGCACCATGATGATCATTCACTACTTCATTAACTTTGGATGCAAGTTGCCACATGGATAGAAATTATTTTTAGGAAGATAAAAGTTGGCGTTTAGCCAAAGGTTGACCCTTAATTTGGATGTGCTTACTTCCATGATACTTAACCTTTCATGAGTGCATTGGGGGCATATTTCCCACAGCGTGCTATCCCAGAAGCTCGGTGTCCTCCAGAATGACTGTCTATAGATCTGGCTGCATTAACTCAGAAATGAACTCTACTCTCAGGTACCCAAAATGAAGTTCTATCATGTAGATAAATAGTGAGCTAAATGTGTAAAAGCCCATTATTCAAGTAATATCAATATTTCCCAACTAAGTGCCCTTTTCTGCACTGCAGGCAACCTTGATAAAAGCATTTCTTTTTTTTCTTAATCAAAAAAATCATTTGAAAGTAAGAAAATTTAGATATGATTCTCTGACATTAGATGCTGTACATTATGTTCCCTCCTTAAGAAATATGTCTTTTTATCCCAGCATATATGCATAGAACAATGTTCTAAACAATTTTGTTTTATATTTGGGAGGTATATTGTACCCGTTTAGAGCAAACATGTGAATTCATTCTTAGTCAAATGAGGAAGTATCATAATCTTAATAAGCTCATCTCAGATGCAATTTTAGAAAAACACATGGCCCTTCTCAAATCTGATGTCTGCTTTTAATTTTGAAAGGTGAGAAGGTCAAGAAAATCTAGGTCATATAAAATACTTGCTGATGTGGTTGCATTTTGTATTAAATGTTACCACTGTTACAGTTTTCTTGCTTTCATTCCCCACCTTTACCCTGCATATCTGTTCTCTTCTATGCTTTCCTTCACTGTGCACCCATGGTTCCCCCACAATTTTTTTCTGCATGCATTTTTATCTTTTTGCCTTGTTTTTGCTTGTTTGTTTTGTTTGTTTGCTCTTCTCTTTCCAATGTATCCATATGCATGTGGCGAAGCATATATATGTGTGTGTTAATATATGTATATATGTATATGTGCATCTGTAAATCTTTGTCTATTTAAAAAATATGTATGCATGTGTATGGTTGGTTTGGGGATATGGTATGTAGATATTAGGCTCTGTAAGGACACTTGGGGAATGGAATAATTGTAGTTATTGTCTGAATGCTTGATGGATTTAAAATGTATGACATGATGGAACAAGTCATCTTAGAATTTTCTCCCTTCCCATTGCCTTTTAAAGTGCAGAGTAAGGAATCTTTTTATGTGCCAAACTTTGGCAGAATGTTGAAGCATTATGTCCATAGTTGTTCACAGCTTCATGTAGGAAGACTTCCTATATAGTCTTCCTATTCAACAACTTTAAGAAAAAGATCAGTGATCAAACACACAATCTATTCATTATGAAATGAATCATTCATTTAGATGTTCTCACAGACTTGATACATCATAAATATTTGGGAAGCTACATCGGTGATGTCATTTCTCCAGATATTTAAAACTCTCCAGAAGGGAGGAACTATGTGAAGATGATTCTGCTGTGCTTTCAGGAAACACTTCTACTAAAAATGCTTCTACTATTTTAAGTGATCTTTTAAAAAAACATTTTATTTAATTTTTGTGGGTACACTGTAGGTGTATATATTTATGGGGTACATGAGATGCTCTTATTTTAAGTTATGTTGAGGCAAGTGACAATATTTTTCTTGACCTTCTAAGGAGACAGTTCATAAAGAGTTTCTAGAAATTATTTTCTTCAACTACATTTTAAGTTCTTTGAAAGTATAAACTGATTTTTTTAAAGAACAATTTTAATGTTGATTTAAAAAGGGTAAAGCTCTGTGATCACTACAAACATTGATTAAGGGGAACATCACACATCGGGGCCTATCATGGGGAGGGGGGAGGGGGGAGGGATTGCATTGGGAGTTATACCTGATATAAATGATGAATTGATGGGTGCTGACGAGTTGATGGGTGCAGCACACCAACATGGCACAAGTATACATATGTAACAAACCTGTACGTTATGCACATGTACCCTAGAACTTAAAGTATAATAAAAAAAATTAAAAAAATAAAGAATGCAAAAAATATAACAGGATTTGTTATAGTTTAGGACAAACTGATCCAAAAATTCACAAAAAAAGAGACAATGTAAAAGAATAGCCGAGAAAATTGTAAGAAAAAATGATACTGGGAATTGGCCTTATCTTATACCAATGCAAAATTGTAAATATAGGAATTTAAATAGTATAATTTGAGCAAAGAGTTAAACTCATACCTATGGGATAGAATAGAGAGACCAGAAAGAGATACACATATGGAGACATTTAGAAATGGCTGCATTCACCATCAGGAGAAATTAGGCAATAAACAGTACATAGTGTTTGGAAACTGAAAATTTGTATAAAAGTTGTTAGACACCTATGTAAAATACACAAAAAAATGAAAATGGATTAAACAACTAAATAATAAATAATGAAAATATTAGAAGAATGTGGAGAAGATATTATTATAATATTGGTATGGTGAAGGTTTAATAAGGTAAGACCCAAATTCAGAAGCCACAAAGACAACCACAGATTTGGGTGCACAAAGATATTAAATGTTTCTATGCTCAGATACCGTAATTCAAGAAAAAGGAGAAATAACAGACTATGCAAACATGATAAAATTATATAACCAACAAGGGGTTAAAATTCACAAGTAATAATAAAAAGCAGTCCAGTAGACATATGAGAAAAGGACAGACATAAGAAAGTCATAGCATATATATATGTATAATAACAAAATAAAGTATTTATATAATGACAAAAATAAATCGTTAATAATCAGGGAAATTCAAGTAAACAAATAAATGCACATACACATATATCACTAATCAGAGTGTCAGAAAATTTAAAAGTTATACTATCTAGTATTGACAATGATAGGTATTTTAGACACTAACACTCATACAATATAGGCAAATTGGTTAGCGTTTTGGGTAGATTTTTTGTTGTATTTCAAAAATGGAATTATTCTACTTTAAAATTGATCTTACAAAATATATATACATATGTACTCAGATATGAATGTGCAAAGATATTCATTTCAACATGGCTTATAATAGTGAAAAACAACAAACCACACAAGTATTTACATTAAGAGGAATGATTAAGCAGTTTATGGTATACAGTATATTCACAGAATTGGAAATAAAATGTGTCAGTTAGAAAGAATGGAGATGTATATATTCTGAACATTTAGCAATCTCCTAGATGTATTGGTGAAAAAATCAAATTGCAGAATAATATAATCTGAGAAAAACAAATTTTACTTATATGCATGTGTGTATGTACACACACGTACACACACACAAGCACACACACACATATATATAAACTCCATAAAAAGGATAAACTTCACACTGTTAGTAGCAATTGCTCCTTAGGGAGGAAAGTGAGAAATGGGAGTAGAGAGAGAAAGGTGATTTGGGACAGAAGCGATGGAGTTCTTTCATTTTTAGTCCAAGTATTTCTGTGTATGTTTTTGCAATATGCATATATTTTCATTACTGACTTAAATTTAAAACAATACATTTGTTGCCAAAAATTCAAAATCTGATGAACAGTCTTATCAGTCATGTTTTACCAACTGCTTATGTTCCAACCTGTGGTGGAAAAGTTATGCTCACATTGAAGCCGAACTAAATACGACAAAGACTGTCCAAATTGTGGTTTAGTCACACAACTCCTAGAGCGTTAAAAGTCTTATTTTGTTGCCATCACCAAATCTTGAAATCACAATGCCTGATGTTATTTTCTAGTTTCAGACACGATGCTGTATTATGTCATTAATATCCAATTGCTATTATCCGTACATTTAAGAATTACTCCATTACTTTACTCAAAAGTGCTTTTCACTTCTTATCCAAATTACACTTGTTAGGATTTTAAGGAGCTTTTTTTTTATCTGTCTTCACCTAATAAATTTAAAATGATTTCTATTGTTTGAGATTGAACAGGTTTAATCTCTCCTTATTATATATGGCATATTAACCAAAGTTAAAAAAAAAAAAAAAGCAAGAGTGGGGAGGAGGTAGAAAAGGTAGTATCTAGAAATCTAGAACAGAGATTTCGAATCATTTTCTAAAGAGAGGTCAACTTTCATTTTCTAAATTCTTATGACAACTAAACTCTCTACCTATCAAAGGCAGGAGCACTAGGGGTGGAGGCAGAGATAGAGTGACAGGAAGGGCCTCTTTCCTCTCAGCAAGATGACCTTCAAAGTGAAAGAAGTGAATGCTACTCAAAAACTGTGCTTATGCTGTGGAAACCAGCCTGCGTGTCAATTCCTGATCTCCATGTTGGGAGGTGAACTAAGAGCATTACTGACCATTTAAGGGACCGCTGAGGTGAACGAGCTAGAAAATTTGGCCTCATATTCAACAAAGTGGAGACTTCTTGAAGGCAGAGATTTTGAATGATAATGAAATACCATTATACCTTTCACGCAAATGAATAAATGAAAAAACCATTATATTCTGAAAATAGTTGAATCAATTGTTATCATGTTAATTGCATGATTTGCCAAAGGCAAAAATGATGGTCTGAGACAGGAGATGCAGAATGTTAAACTGGGTTCACCAATGTTTTCCTGATGAAATGCCATAATTCATATCCTAAGAGTCTTATGAATGATTTTCAGTTGTATTTTGGGGACTCCTAGAACATTTATGTCCTTAGTGGGCAAAATGTTGCAAATTATACAATTCATTCTTCTTCTTGAAATATAGTTATCTGGAGTCATGAATGTTTTATCAAACTAAGGGTATTCATTTTTTTCCCACTAGTAAAGCCTGGTCAACCTAACTGTGATGTCTTACTAAAATTCTCAAGAATAGTACAGACTTACTATCTAGGGATGGTTTATCAAATACACTCTTCCCTCAAAGCCCCTAATTGCTTTTGCATACATATTTGTCCTTTTGTAATTCATGGCTTATATCTCTCTCTTCTCCTTTCATACAGTACAGCCTCTGTCTATTTAAATAGAAAGAGCTTTAATGTAAGTCAGAGCCAGGCCTTGAGAGTCAGGGGAAGGCAAATCTCCCGAAGTTCAAAATCAATTTGGTTGCTATTAACAGCCTAGCTCTTGTACCAGTTTCAGCACTTCATGCTGAAGCTTAGAGCTTTTTTTTTTTTTCTTATCTGTAGCCACTTATTTTGTCCCAGAGTATGTTGAGGGTCCTAAAGAAATGACCCAGAATCAAGTGCTGGGGAGGTACTGAACTTTTATAGCCTGAGACTAAACACAAACTTGAAAGTAAATTTCATCATTAAAGCTAGAAGAAATGACAATAGGATTCCTGCTTCTTTTAAGAGCCAACACGAGAACACCCACTGGCAGTGAACACCGGGTATTGAAGATTTTTTTCCCTTTTAACAAAGGTCATCTTCTTTATCCAACTGCCTTTTTGTGTGGTAAGACAAAAATCGACTCAGCTCACACAAGATTTACTTTCTGTTTCTCTTGAATAATAGAGTTTAATGTACGCAATGGAAGCCTCACTTGCCACTCCTGAAACAAATTACTATTTGTGATTTTAAAGCTGTTCTGATTTTACCAATAATAAGTAGATTATTGAATATATTTTGAGGTTTATGGTGCATTTCTCCCAGAGTTAGAAAGTTTATTTTCATGGGTTCCCAGACTTCAGGTTTATTACAACCATTAAGTGGTTCTTATTATGAAAATATTTGATAAACGTAAACCAAGGCACTAGAAATTTACTTCCTGATATCATATAAAAGCAACAGGAAATTGGAAAGTAAAATTCAGTTTTAATAACGTAGTCAACCATAATAAGTGAGTTGTTGAAAAACACAAGCTACAAGGAAAGAATATGGAATTAATAGAATTGCAGTTATTCAATGGAGAAACACAGAAAGCATGACATGCTTTTGTCACAGGCTGATAACCACACAGGATCCACTTTTACTATGGTCTGAGCTATTGCTGAAAACTACAAGACTCTTCTGACCAGAAGGATGGCAAAACTAATTAGAAAGACATTTTAGCTTAGAGGATAGGAAATTACCCATTCATTTTGACTTCATTTTACACCAACTCTAAGTCAGAATATAGATAAGCCTCAGTAAGTCTCCTATGTTGTGAATCATTAGTTCCATGGTTCCTTTCAAGTTCTAGTAAGCAGACCTCCTTAGTTAATAAGGGAGACACCCCCAACCTAGAGAGGAAGATTGTGTGTTGTAGTTAGATACTAAGAGTTTCCCAGTTACCACTGTGCTACATATTGATGAGAGTGTGAATCTGGAATGAACCTTAAGAAGTAATTTTGCAAAAACAATAATAATATCAATGGAACTCTTACCAAATGCTAGGAAATTTGCTAAACATTACCTTCATTGTCACATATAATCCTCAAAACCACCCTATTAATTTAATGCTAGAATTTTTCAACACTTTACATATGAGGAAACTGAGGCTCAGGGGGTTTGATTGATTTTCCCAAATTCACATAATGAGCAGGTGGCAAAAATGGAATGTGAACTCATATGTGTCAGGCTTTAGCATCTGTGTTCTTAATCTGTCAGTATGGATCCAGATTTATTATTTTTTTCTTTTTCTTTTTTCTTTTTTTTTTTTTATTATACTTTAAGTTCTAGGGTACATGTGCATAATGTGCAGGTTTGTTACATATGTATACTTGTGCCATGTTGGCTCACATCTCTTGACTCGGAAATTCAGATTCTGGGACTCTATTCTAATGAAACAGCCTTCAGTACTTGTGATAAAACGAAATTTAAATATTGGAGAGTTCTTAGATTACCCTCCATTGTAAAAAGAATGTGGTCAATCACAACTCAACCCCTGTCCCCAACCTCTGAGATGAGTCTATTTTGGTCAGAATGCTAATGTTAGGCAGAATCTGAGCATGTCAAGAAAAGTCAAGAACTAAAGGTTGGCAGGAGGGTGGAGAGGGACAAAGAGACTGGCAGAGAGTAACAGTTATGTGACTTTTAGATAAAGGAGAGATGGGGAGTACTGAAAATTTTGGGGGGATATTAGCAAAAGGAAATCTGGAGACTTTAGGATTTGAGAATTAGGAAGGAGAGAGAGATGAAAGTATGAAGAATAAGATGAATTAACTTTTAATTTTTTTTAAGACTGTGATTCTTTTTTTAAAAAATATGGTTTTGTTTTTAATGAAGTAGAGTATAAATAAATTGCTGGAAACAGAATCATTAAAAGTTTATAATGTGTGCTAGTAAACCAGGTATTATATAACAAAACAGGATGTAAGTTGAAATTTACTTTTAAAATCTGATTTGATGGATGCTTGGGGCAAAATCCCAAGGCATTATCTTGTCCTTTGACCAATTTCCATCAGTAAGATCTGTCAAACAGAGAAGTAAAGTAACTGGTAGCCTCTGGACACAAAATAGCTGTGACCAGCAGCATACTAAGAAACTCAATCAAAACCGCTCAACTACGTGGAAACTGAACAACCTGCTCCTGAAAGACTGTGATTCTTTTTTTTTTTTTTTTTCGCAGTTTTCAAGGCCAGATATATTTTGTGAGATCACAAAATAGCGAAATACGGAGAATAATACATTCACCGCATAATTACGTTGACAAAATTCTAACAATCAACATAACACAAACGAAAGCGATCGTCAGGAAGAATCAGATAGAAGACTGTGATTCTTAAAGCATCAGCATCAATTGGCCATGTGTTAGAAATGCAAATTCCCAGGCTCCATCAAAGGTCTACTGAATCAGAATATCTTGTGAGGGAGTAGGGGACAGCAATCAGGATTTTCACAAGCCTGTGCACACTCAAGTTTGAGAAGCAATGGTTTGAGACAAGAATAAAGAACAGAACACTTTTCCAATTACATTTTTTATGTTAATATTCTGCCCCCTCTAAATGTGCACAGCTCTGGGACCAAACTGTGGTCACAACTTCAACAGGGTTATACACCTAATCCTTTGTATAAGTGCATCATATCATCAGTTAAACAACAAAATATCTAACTGCCTAATTAGGTAGATAATGCTATAACCTATTCAGTGAAATATAATAGAGCCATTAAAATAAGTTTTTATCACATTTTAAGAGGAAAAAAGCAGGGTACAAAATCATATGTGCATATAAGTAAATTTATTTATATGTTATAGAAACTTAGCAGAGAAAAAGACCCCAGTTAGTATCAAAATATTACATATAGTTATCTTTAGATATTTGAAAATGGGTTATTTTCTCCACTTCCATTTCTTCTTATATTTATTTTGAGTTTCTTACATGTTCTATAATGAGTATGCACTAATTTGATTTTTTTAATGTGATTTTTCTAAAATAATTACACAAACACTCCCTAGAACAATACTTCCTCCTGGTTGTCTCAAGGCAGCGACTGAATGGCTCAAAATGAGATTAGACAAAAACTTCAGATTTTGAATCTTTCAGTCCCTGCCTAGAAAAGAAGATTGTAAATTATTTCCCAAGAAATGCTGAGATGCTGGCTTTGCCCTTTTATCACCTTTTCTTATAATTTGCTTATAATAATGCCATATTGTTGAGTTAGAATTCTGCACATTACCGAAACCCCCCACATAGTAGTTATTTAAATTGGCTTATTGCCCTCTCATATAAGAGAAGTAGAAAAGCAGATAATGAGTAAACTCTTCGCTTAGAAGAGTTCTACTTGCATCTTATTAGCCAGAATTTCACCGTACACCTGCACTTAGCCGCAAAGAAGCTGGAAAATGTAGTCCACTAGCTGGATACCTTGTCCTCTCTGAAATGCTTAGCTCTGTTACTAAGAAAGAAAGAGAGGATAGACACTGGGTAGCGTCTAGCCGTCTCTACATAAAGTACCCTGAAGAAAGGTAAAAACAAATAATGAACAGCTAAGGTGCTCTTTCTGCTTTTACACTATCACTGGAGTGAAGAAAGCACAGGAGTGTAATGGAGAGGGGATGACTGTGCGGATGAGTAAGACCTCTACTAAAATTAAAATTTAACTTGACAAATTAATTCAGCTAAACGAATTATTAATTGATGCAAATTTGGTAATCCTAGATGTACCTTTGTAATTTTTACACATAAAAATTTACTCTAAAGTTTTTTTTCTCTGTTTCCCTTGCAATCTGTACCTCCCTTCATGTTATCTTTCCTACATGAAAAGCATACAGTTTATTTTGCAGGTACCAGCATTAGTCAGGATAGGAATGAATGTTTCAATTCCAAGATCCATACATGCATCTTAAGGTATGTGCAAATCAGACAACAACAAAAGACAGGGAAAGGTTCTAGAGATAGGGAAGAGGTCACCTTTTCCCTAATTACATATAACCTTGATGGCTGCATGCAAGCTAGCTAAGTGCTCTACAGAACTTGGGTTTCTGATGTACTTTTGGAAATTTTCATATTTCCCAAAAAAAAAAACACTCTAGGACTTCCTAGGGTCATGACCTCAATGCTGAATAAGATGACATTCGTCCTTATTCTAAATAGAACTCTGGTAGTCTATCTTGCACCTAGTTAGACATTTAATTATAGAGATTAAACTACAAGGAAGAAATATATGTGGAACAATGGATATGACAGTAAGTTATAGTTTTTGAGAAGATACTATCTCCCAGCTAAAACCCAATATGAAGGCCAGTATTCAAGAGAATATTCTCCTCGAAAAATGCAGTAGATGAAGTCAATGACTACTCTAAAATATCATTCCAGACATCAGAGTGTCACACACATGAAAAAACCCAAAGCAAGAGGTTGCTTAAAGGAAATATATGGAATTTTCTAGTGGATTGGGGAGAAAATTGTGCTACTATGTATTTTCAAGGGGATAAAGAGAGTAGAAGTTGGATCATACATGAAAAGATTGTCTAGTAGCCTTAAATTATGTGAAATTCATCAACTCAAGAGTTTTTTGAATTTTAGTTTCCTTGATATCTTCAAAATTATTTCAGAAACTTATGCCAAGAATCAAAAACCAGACAAATGGCTCTTTCAGTTGGTGCCATCTTCTGCATGTGCAGGGCTATTTCCTTAAAAGTTCCTTAATGCTTTTCCAATTGAAAATGATTCTAACCAAACAGTTTTGCAACACTTCTTGGCATACTCTTTCACAGTCGAATCTGAAGATTTATCTGAGATTAAAGTGAGAATTTCTGCACCATATTCAAAAATTAACTCAGAGTAGATTATTGACCAAAATATAAAATTGGAACCTATAAAATGATGAGAAGGAAACATAGGAGAAAACATTTGTGGCCTTAGATTAGGCAAATATTTCTTAGATGTGACACCAAAAGCACAATCCATAAGAAAATCAAAATGGTCAACTGGACTGTATCAAAATGTAAAACTTTTATCCATTAAAAAATGCTATTAACAGAATGAAAAGACAAGGCAGAGACTGGGTGAAAATATTTGCTAAACATATGTCTGATAGAGAACTTGTATTCAGAATTGATATATCAATAATAAGAAAACAACAAAAGTAAAGACAGACAAAATATTTAAACACGCATTTCACAAAGAAGATATACAAATGGCAAATAAGCAGTAGAAAGGAGCCTTATATGATTACTTCTTAAAGAAATATAAACTAAAGTCACAATGAGGTACTATTATATACCCATTACAATGGCTACAATTAAAAAGACTGACTATACCAAGTATTGGAGAGGATACAGAGGAATTGTAATTCTTATAATGGTGGAAATGTAAAATGGCATAATCCCTTTGGAAAACAGTTGGGCCGTGTCTTAAAAAGTTAATCCAGCCATTCCATTTTATTTCTAGGTATTTACCCAAGAGAAATGAAACCATATGTCCATATAAAGACTAATTCACAAATGTTCATAGCAGTTTTATTTGTAATAGTCAAAGTCTGGAAAAAAACTAAATATTCATCAACAGGTGAATGGATAAACAAACTGGTATATTCGTCCTATGAAATACTACTCAGCAATAAAAAGGAATGAACTACTGACATGATGTGAATGAATCTCAAAATAGTTGAAAGGACACATAATGTGTGGTTGAATTTAAATACAATTACAGGAAATTAGAGCTAATCTGTAATGAGAGAAAACACATCAATGATTGCCTAGAAAAGGGGGACAGGGTGGGAAGGGGCAGGATAAGAAAACTATAGAGGCAGGGGGAAATTTTGGCAATGATTGTACACTTATGATCTTGAGTGTGACGATGGTTACATGGGCATTCCCATATCTGAAAACTCATCAAATCATACACTTTAATATGAGCAATTTCTTGTGTGTCATCACTATGATAAAACTGTTAAAAAAAAAAATGAAGTGAGAGTTTCCCCTTCTGATTGGCTGTTCTATCATCTTAATATTGCAATATTTGCTGACATTCACCCTTCTTGTACAACTTTTCAATGTTAAATTACTATAAGACTTTCCACGTTTAATTTATTACAAGCATTCTCATTGAAAAAATATTTATCTTATATCGGCTCTACTGTATAAATAAGCTACTATACAAATGGAAGAAACAGAAGCTTACATGTGGTTATGAGGATTAATGAGATTATGTTTTTGTAAACTCTAAAGTGCTACACAAATGAGAAATTGCATTGTGATTACTATAATTAATGACCATTAGCATAATTGTTATCATTTCTAGCCTTTAAACAGTTACAGGTTTTCATTAACCAATAGCAACAACACTATAAATTCTTAGCTGGCAGGAACTATGCTTTATATTTCTTTTTTTCCTTTGTGAATCTCTCGTGGCACCTCATATAATTCTCAATAAATACTAAAGATTCAATAAATACTGGAGTGATTAATGTTTTTTCCTTTTAATACATAAAAGAGGAAACCAAAGAAGGACATAGAAGGCTTTTATTACATTTTGCCCTAAAATTATAATTATATTGAAATATTGAGTATGGTCAGAAGAACATTAGAATGAGACTATAAAAGCCTGGACAATTTTTCTTATAACAGACTTGGTGGCATTTTATAAAAGCCTGCCTTGGGCTCTTTAGATTTCAAAAATTCCTCACCTGAAACAGTGTATAAATCTCTCAAACTTAAATGCATAAATTTCTTATCATTACAAACTTTCATCAATTTCTTCACTAATAAGAGGATGCTAGAGTGTTAATTTTATAACCACCTTGAATTCTGAAAAAGTGTGTGTTTATAGGGCACTAGCAGAAATTAATTTTAAAAATCAAATTAAAAAATACATCTTGGCCAGAACCATCATCCTCCAGTAATTCACCAAAATGACAAACACAGAGGGAAAGAAGAGAGGGACCCGATGTGTGTTCTCTAGGCCTTTTAAAACATAGAGCTGTTTCTTTGGTCACATGCATAGGAATGGATAAGAAAGGTGATATTATAGACATCAAGAGAATGGATACTGTTTAAAAAGGAATGTCCTGCAAGTGTTTCCATGGCAAAACTGGAAGAGTTTACAATGTTACCCAGCATGCTGTTGGCATTGCTATAAACAACAAAGCTAAGGGCAAGATTCTTGCCAAGAGAATTAATGTGTGTATTGAGCACATTAAGCATTCTAAGACCTGGGATAGCTTCCTGAAATGAATGAAGAAATTGATAAGAAAAAGAAGGACGCCAAAGAGAAAAGTACCTGGGTTCAAGTGAAGTACCAGCCTGCTCCACCTAGAGAAGCACACTTTGAGAGCCAGTGGAATGGAGCCTAGCCTGCTGGAACCTATTCCCTATGGATTCATAGCAGAATAGCATGATAAATAAATAAATAAATAACACTCTGGGCTGTGAAAGAAAAGAGACAAGAGAGGAGAGAAAAGAAGGAAGAAGAAAGAAAGAAAGAAAGAAAAGAAAGAAAAGAAGAGAGAGAGAGAAGAGAGAGAGAGAGAGGAGAGAGAAGAGAAAGAGAGAAAGAGAGAAAGAGAGGATAGAAGGAGAGAAAGAGAAAGAGAGAAAGAGAGAAAGCAAGAAAGCAAGAAAGCAAGAAAGAAAGGAAGGAAGAAAGGAAAAGAAAAGAAAGAAAGAAAGAAAAAAGGAAGGAAGGAAGGAGAAGGAGAGAGGGAGAGAGAAAGGAAGGAAGGAAGGAAGAGAAAGAGCAAGAGAGGAAAGAAAGAGAAAGAAAGAAAAAGAAAGAAAGAAAGAAAGAAAGAAAGAAAGGAAAAAAATACATTTTAAACAGATTTTATATCTGATAGTTTTTTTTAAATGAAAATATACATAACAGGAAAAAGCAGAACTTTGCTTCCTTTTGTTCTTCAGTTTAGTCCTTTAAAAAAATTTTGAACCATGTTTCTGTGGAAAGGGCCACTTTAAACTTTTTAGTGCGTAAGGCCTCTACTGACTTGACTGCAGAGCCCAGTCGCATAACAGAGCTACTTCTTGGATAGAGAGAGCAGGATGTCATGTATCAGATATTTGTAACAGTTAGATTTAACTGGCCCAAGATCAGACAATCTCATATATCTCTCCCTAAATCTCCTACTGTAATTGTTTATTATGGCATGCATTCATAGTGTTAAATCATATTAGAAAATCCCTTGATTTATTTTCTACTAAAATTAGCAGCAATTAAATGGCATTAAGCAAGGAGAAATTTCAAATGAAGTGTTGATGGCATTAAAAGTTCAAACACTTCAGGCTTGGTAAAGGGCAGAGCTCTACAGTTTTGGAAAACTCATGACCTTCCCATTTGTTATAAAAAATACTTCTAGTCTTCAGTCCTACAAATACATATTAAATACCTACTATGAGCTAAGAACTGAAGATACAGAAATTAATGGCATTTTTCCTGCCCAAGGAACTTACAGAAGAGATCAGAGAGATGAATAAACAAAATGTAACCCTATGAAAATCATAATCGCATGTGGTCCAGTCTCAGAGTAGTTACAGAAGCATAATGAAAAATACACATTTGAAGTGAGTCGACTTGTGTATCTCAAGGTCTAAGAAATGAAGTATAACCCTTCTTTTAAAAATCTCTTTCTCATCCATTTTACCCTTACTGCAGCTGTTCTTGCCTTTTTCTCAAACTCCCTGAACATTTCTTTCTCTCCTTCCCTCCACTCTATAACCCTCACTAAATTTTTGCTTCAGAAAATTTATCCCTGGCCAGATGTAGTGGCTTACGCCTGTAATTCCAGCACTTTGGGAGGCGGAGGCGGGCAGATCAAAAGGTCAAGAGATCGAGACTATCCTGGCCAACATGGTGAAACCCCATCTCTACTAAAAATACAAAAATTAGCCAGACATGGTGGCACATGCCTGTAGTCCCACTTACTTGGGAGTCTGAGCCAGAAGAATCGTTTGAATCTGGGAGGCAGAGGTTGCAGTGAGTGGAGATCATGCCACTGCACTCCAGCCTGGTGACAAAGCAAGACTCTGTCTCAAAAAAAAAAAAAAAAAAAAAAAAAAATTCTCCTCTCCTCAGTATCAAATCTACCAGAAAAAAATTCTTAGCAATAAGGGAAGAAAAAGATCTGGCCAGGCCGATAATCTCTTTAGCAACCAGAAGTAGAGAAAAGGCTGAATTGTTTTCATGCTACTATTGTCTGATGCAAGGGTATCATAAAATAGTGTGAAAGGTCTTGTATTAGAAATACGTACGAGGATGAGTACCAGTCCCAAGACAGTACAACAGACACTTTGCCAAGGAAAGCTTAGGTTCTGATGGGTCTTAAGTTTTTCAGGCAGGTGAGGAGGGATAATATAATATGTTGTGGGAAAGGACAAATTTCATTTATATGAATCTTTGGATTTGGGTAAGTTAAGAAGAACCAATAAAAGATCTTGAAGATAATCCATTTCTTCCAATATAAATTTTTCTTCCTGGCTGAGGACATGTCAGAAACATACAAGATAGCAAATGGGACATTCCCTTTGGAACAGAAATTTTGTAGGGTTTTGTATGGTTTCATACAAAATATGATGATATGAAGATGTTTTGAACATAATAGGATGAAAAGGAAAACAGGAACAAATAAAAAAATCTCTCTAATTCTAATATGTTATATTTATTTATGTGATTCTGAATGTCATTCTAACCCACATAACATAACTGGAAGGAGATTAAATGTAGTGGCATTGAGAGACTTCAGTTATCAAGGGAGCTGCTAGGAAAATCACTCTGCTAAAAGTGGAATGTCTGATAAATTCTTGACTTGCCTTCTGACAGTGTCATTTCACAAAGCAGGAGGTAGTGACAGAGAGGGAGCTGTATGTCTGAAATTAATTCTGAATACCAGGGAGAACTATTTGATCGGGTGGGCATCACAGGGAATTTAGGAGAAAATAATTATGTCATTTAGAACTCATGGCAACCAAATAATGTGGCATATTATTTATATTTATGTCTACCAGTTGAATTTTTTTTACTAATTCAATAATTTTTATTAAACACCTACTACATGCTATACTTGCCTATTGACCAGTGATGTGTATGTACATGTTTATAATGAGTCTTTATCCTTGAAAACTTTTGACAAGGTCAAAGAAAAAAACAGATGACCCCTCTCAACCCAAGATTCACCATGCTGTTAATTCAAAGGTATCACATTAATAATAATAACTCGTATTTTCCCTGGATCTGGCCTCTAAGCTGCTTGCTGAAGACTTTGGACTGGGCAATCCATCCCCCCAAACACACTTATGCACACACACACACACACGCGTGTGCGCACTCTTCTTGGAGTGTTCAGAAATGACCCAGTTCTAAGAATTTGCAGAAATCAAAAGAGGATTTGGGTTTGGATGTTCTCATATCATGGAATTGGGAGTTTGAGGCAAGTTTATTTATATGTCTGATAGCCTCAGCTAAGAACTCTCTCTCTCTCTCTCTGTCACACATACACACACACACATACACACACACACACACACACACACACACACACGGAGAGAGAGAGAGAGAGCACTAGACAAAGGACAGGAATTAATTCAAGTGACAGCCACCATCCTACACATACTCAGGCTTATTCTCCTTTCCAGAACAGTGTTTTCACCTTTGGGCCAAGCTGACATGCCTGCTTTCATCTCCTCATAGGTAACATTCAGTGCCATAAAACTCTTCAGTCCCTCGCTCAATAGACTTCTAGCAGTCCTGCCACACCAGCTTACTAGATTTGTTCCAATGGCAGTTTAAGCTCAGGATGAAGGTCCCACCACAAAGAAATCAGCTCCATAGCTCCAGATGGTGAGGATGTGGGCACTCTCAAATATGAAGATCTCAAATTCAATTTTTAATTATATAAACATATGACAAAAGGGAGGGAGGGATTGAAGGAAACTACTTAGGCTGCTGGGGAGTTTTGTTGAGTTTATGTTTAAAAAGAACACATGTAGAGATAGTGATACATAACCAATAATGAAAACAGAATAAAAAAATAAAGCTAGAGAGTTTGATCAAAACTGAACCTCAGGATAAGCTTAGGTATGCAAAAAGGCCAAAGACCAGGTAGAAAAAACTTTTAGAGCTATCTTAGAATGAAAAAAGAACAAGGAAAACAGATTCAGTATTTGATTTTCACCTTATTATGCTAACAAATTACACAAAGAAAGATGAACTACTCATCTCCTGATTTGCTTCTATTTTCTCTATTGAGGAAAAAGGATCTTCAAGCAGAAAAGAGTAGAATAAACATGGTTAAGAGGAAAATAAAGCTCAAATTAGGTGAAGAGGTGATGAGAGAGCTCCTGGTGTTTTGAATAAATTTAAGTCCCCAGATTAGAAAAATTATTCCCAGGGGGACTGGGGACTGCACAGGTGTGATCTCAGAAACACTGGCAGATGTAGTCGTTTAGTACTTAGGGAGAAAAGATGTGATGGCAGAAGACTGGAAATAGGTAAATGTCCTGATTTTCTACATGTGGAAAATGGTATACTACAAAAACAACAGAATACTGCCCCCAACAACAATCCTCAGAAAAGTGATAGAGAATATTATTAAATAGCTCTTTTGAAAGTACATAGCCATTTTGGGGAATCGGCAAGGATTCACTGAGACCAGAGCATACCAAATGACACTTGGATGTTGTTTGGAACATGAAGAGGAGAGGGAAGTGGTGAGATTTATGATGATTTAAAGAAGTGAAAAAAAGAAGAGGTAGAGGAGAAAACAGAAGATCAAATTTGTACCTGCTCCAAGGTTGTGTGCATCTGTTTGCTAAAGGCAAAATTGTTCTCTTATAAGCAGGAGCTAAATCATGTGTACATAAGGCCATGTGGTGGAATAATAGACATTGGAGACTTTGAAAGGCAGGAGGGTGGGAGGATGGTGAAGGATGAGAAATCATCTAACAGGTAAAATGTCCACGATTTGGATGATGGTTACACTAAAAGCCCAGACTTCACCATTATGAAATATATGCATGTAAGAAATCTATACTTATACTTGCTAAATCTATAAGAATAAAAAAGAAATCAACAAAAATCAAAGTTGGGATAGGAGTGGAAAAAGGGAACTGCAAAGCAAGCAACCAACTTGAGTGATGGAAAGGAGAGTCTGGGTGAGTGCTAGCAGAAAATGCTAAAATAAGCAAAGGCATGCTAATGCCAGATTGGAAACAGAGTGGATAGAGTATTTATCAGTAATTCCTAAGAACCGAGAATCATTTCGTACATATGCCCCACCCCTGGCTATTATCATGTGTTAATAATGTAGGGGGAAGTCCTCATGTTTCTCTGGACTATTTATGGGGATAATAAATAATAATCAATTAGACCAGAGCAGTAAATTATCTTAACCTACAATTTTTGTGCTAAGAGGTCTTTGTAGTACATGAAGTAGCAGAAGCGAATCGGGGCAAGTTTCAATTAAGATCACACAGGCCAAGGGCTAAACTCATTTAGTCTGTTTATTGATTGATTGATTAATTGACACGGAGTCTCACTGCATTGCCCAGGCTGGAGTGCACTGGTGAGATCTTGGCTGTCTGCAACCTCCATCTCTCAGGTTCAAGTGATTCTTCTGTCTCAGCCTCCCGAGTAGCTGGGATTACAGGTATGTTCCACCATGTCCAGCTAATTTTTGTATTAATCAAATAGAAACATGGTATTGGCCAAACTGGTCTCGAACTCCTGACTCCACCTGCCTTGGCCTCCCAAAGTACTGGATTACAGGAGTGAGCCACCACACCCAGCCAAAACTCATTTAGTTTTTTCTGATGTGCTTACCAGCTGAAGTTCAGGCTGATGCTTTAGCATTATCTAGATTTCAGGAGGGGCATTTAAAAAATCTCTCATGTTATGCATTTATAAATTATTGTCATTTTTCTAGGTCTTCTGTATGTCACACACTGGGCTAACCTCTTTGTGATTATCTCCAACACTTATAAGAGTCCTATAAAAATACGGTATCTCCAAATTACAGATGAGAAAAATGAGACTCAGAAAAGTTAAGTGA
This sequence comes from Rhinopithecus bieti, assembly GCF_001698545.2. Taxonomy (NCBI): domain Eukaryota; kingdom Metazoa; phylum Chordata; class Mammalia; order Primates; family Cercopithecidae; genus Rhinopithecus; species Rhinopithecus bieti. Next base: position 259,890 of record NW_016828382.1, read on the forward strand.
TTTGCCGAGGTTTTCAGCTATGAAGAAGTGGAGATGGGATTTGAATTGAAGTTCCCCAGCTCTAAACCTATGCTCCTCCACTAGACTGTATGGTCTCCATCATGAAATACATGTGTAAATTTGGACAAGTTGATAATATGGCCAGGAGAATTTCTAAATAAATAAACGATTATACTAAAATAATTTTGATAAATTTCAGGTATGAAATAAAAAATAGGGTCATTGTGGCTTTCAGGTATATATAAATGTATATAAGACATAAAGATTTTAATTAACAGCAACTAAAGAGAGTTAGCAGAGTGATATGTAGGCAAAAGAAAGCAAGGGAAAAATCTTAAGGCTTCATGAACACTCATTCATTCATTCATTTCTATTTATTGCGTACTAATCAAAGGAAATAAAAGACAATTATACTCTGCACTCTTAATACCATATCTCATACATGGCTCACAGTGTTCCAGATGTATCATGGTTTAAAATTAACTTTTTAATAATTAGAATGGGTCTTGGTGACAAGACATGAAGAAAGATCTGGATAACATGCCCATTGAGAAAGAGTATATAAACTTAGGATATTTAGCCTGAAAACTTTTCAGATATTCGAAGTGGGTAGATTTTATTAAACTGCTCATTCATTCATTCATTCATTCATTTTGGATTCACAGTATAAATACATACTTAGCTTTTACAAGGTACTAAATATGCCAGGCACTGTCCTTGGTACTAAGCAGAAAAAAAACAAAGAGATGATTCCTACTCTGAAAGATTTTTCAGTATAGTGAGAGACAAATTCAAGGAAAATCAAGCATCAGAGTATGTGCTATGTTAAAAGTATTCCCAGGGCACAGAGAAAGGGTATTCAGACCATACACTGGGGTAAGTGAAGGTTCCACAGAGAAAACTACATCTGAGTCAATAAGGGCAATAGTAGGCAATAAGGGCAATTAGGGCAATAAGTAGGCATTAACTAACTGAAGGACAGGGAAGAAGACAGAACATTCCAAGAAGAGGAAACCGAATGTGTTACTATACAGAAAAAGCACAAGAGCATAAAATAAGTGGTAAAAATACAACTGCAATCATGTATTGCTTAATGACAGAGATACATTCTGACAAAAGTGTTGTTAGGTGATTTCATCGTTGTGCAAACATGGTAGTGTGTACAGACACAAGCCTTGATGGGATAGCCTGGTACACATATGCATTTTCACTATAAGGCACATCACAGCCTTCTTGTACTTGGGAACACCAGGCAGCACTTTGGCACTATGCTTGGGGCCATTTTAAACAGTGGAACCACCAAACACACACACACACATGCAAGATATGTGGCACTAGCATCAAGTAGACCTGGAAAGGAACGTTATTTTTTCAGTATGAGAGCTAAAACAAGAAGGCCGGGCATTGCCTTGTCCAACCACAGCTAAAAATGGGCCTGTTGGGTGACAATTTTTTTTACCATCTTTCTGCTCATGTCCAGGAATAACTGTGAAAGCACGACAAATATTGATCTTTGGGGTTACAAATGCATTTTAGTGAGTAGACAAATTAGCAAGCATGGAATATGCAAGCAATGGGGACTGACTGTAGTTATAGTAGTCTAAGTTATGGTTGATGAACACCTGAATTAAGGCAGCAGCAATAGGGAAAGAGTGAAGGGGACAGGTCCACTCATTAAAAATATTGAATTTTGACAATGTACAAAGTTTAATGTCAAGAATCAAAAATATGGTGTAGCCTTTCAACCCTGAGGTATGTTGGTAATAAAGAGAACAGGGTAGGTGGAGAATTGTGAGGAACTGACAAAAGAAGCATAAGAAATATTACCAGAAGAGATTGGTGATATCGTGAGGTTTGATATTCATGGCACTCAGTTCCAGTGGGCATACTGGGAGGGTTCAGAAGATAAGGGATAGGTGGAAAACTAGGTTAGCTCAAGGAAGCATAAAACAATATGAGTGATGATAAGACAGAGGACCAAAATCCAGAGACATCTACACTGAGTCTTTAAAATGCAGCTTTTTTCTAGTTTTATTTTACTTTTAAAATATTTTAATTTTTGTGGGTACATAGTAGGTGTATATATTTATGGGGTACATGAGATATTTTGATAGAAGCATAAAATATATAATAATCACTTCTGGGTAAATGGGTTATCCATTCACTCAAGCATTTATTCTTTGTGTTACAAACAATCCAGTTATATTATTTAAGTTATTACATTTTAAAATGTACAATTAAATTATTATTGACTGTGGTCACTCCCTGTTGTGCTATCAAATACTAGATATTATTCATTCTTTCTAAATATATTTTTATACCTATTAATGATCCCCAGTTCCCCCTCACCTTCCCAATCTCTGGCGACCGTCCTTCCACTCTGTATCTCCATGAGTTCAATTGTTTTTATTTTTAGAGCCCACAAATAAGTGAGAACATGTGACGTTTGTCTTTCCATGCCTGACTTATTTCACTTAGCATAATGACCTCCGGTTCCATCCATGTTATTGCAAATGATAGGATCTCATTTTTTTTTATATACTTTAAGTTCTGGGATACATGTGCAGAATGTGCAGTTTTGTTACATATGTATAAATGTGCCATGACAGTTTGCTGCACCCATCATCCCGTTATCTATATTAGGTATTTCTCCTAATGTGAGAACATGCCATGTTTGGTTTTCTGTTCCTGTGTTAGTTTGCTGAGAATGATGGTTTCCAGCTTCATCCATGTCCCTACAAAGGACATGAACTCATCCTTCTTTATGGTTGCTTAGTATTCCATGGTGTATACGTGCCACATTTTCTTTACCCAGTCTACCACTGATGGGCATTTGGGTTGGTTTCAAGTCTTTGCTATTGTGAACAGCGCTACAATAAACGTACATGTGCATGTGTCTTTATACTAGAATGATGTATAATCCTTTGGGTATATACCCAGTAATGGGATTGCTGGGTCAAATGTTATTTCTGGTTCTAGATCCTTGAGGAATTGCCACACTGTCTTCCACGATGGCTGAACTAATTTACACTCCCACCAACAGTGCCAACAGTGTAAAAGCATTCCTGTTTCTCCACATCCTCTCCATCATGTTTTCTTGACTTTTAATGATTATCATTCTAACTGACATGAGATGGTATCTCACTGTGGTTTTGATTTGCATTTCTGTAATGATCAATGATGAACTTTTTTTCATATATTTTTTGGCTGCACAAATATTTTTCATGTCTCTGTCTCTTTCAGTTCTGCTCTGATCTTAGCTTTTGGATTTGTTTGTTCTTGCTTCTCTAGTTCTTTTCATTGTGATGTTAGGGTGTCGAGTTTAGATCTTTCCCACTTTCTCCTGTGGGCATTTAGTGCTATAAATTTCCCTCTAAACACTGCTTTAGCTGTGTCCCAGAGGTTCTGGTACATTGTGTCTTTGTTCTCATTAGTTTCAAAGAACATATTTATATCTGCCTTAATTTTGTTATTTACCCAGTAATCATTCAGGAGCAGGTTGTTCAGTTTCCATGTAGTCATGTGGTGTCAAGTGAGTTTCTTAATCCTGAGTTCTAATTTGATTGCACTGTGGTCTGA
>NW_016828382.1:264437-320125 GCF_001698545.2 Rhinopithecus bieti
TGTCTTGCTAGGTTGGGGAAGTTCTCCTGGATAATATCCTGAAGAGTGTTTTCCAACTTGGCTCCATTCTCCCCGTCACTTTCAGGTACACCAATCAAACGTAGGTTTAGTCTTTTCATATAGTCCCATATTTCTTAGAGGCTTTGTTCATTCCTTTTCATTCTTTTTCCTCTAATCTTGTCTTCACGCTTTATTTCATTAAATTGATCTTCAGTCTCTGATACCCTTTCTTTCAATTGATTGATTTGGCTATTGATACTTGTGTTTGCTTCGTGGAGTTCTTGTGCTGGGTTTTTCAGCTCCATCAGGTCATTTATGTTCTTCTCTAAACTTGTTATTCTAGTTGGCAATTCATCTAACTTTTTTCCAAGGTTCTTTGCTTCCTTGCATTGGGTTAGAACATGCTCCTTTAGCTCGGAGGAGTTTGTTATTACCCACCTTCTGAAGCCTACTTCTGTCAGTTCATCAAACTCATTCTCTATCCAGTTTTATTCCCTTGCTGATAAGGAGCTGCAATCCTTTAGAGGAGAAGAGGAGTGCTTGTTTTTGGAATTTTCAGTCTTTTGCACTGGTTTTCCTCATCTTCATGGATTTATCTACCTTTGGTCTTTGATGTTGGTGACCTTCGGATGGGGTTTCTCAGTGGACGTCCTTTTTGTTGATGTTGATGCTGTTCTGTTTGTTAGTTTTCCTTCTGACAGACCCTTCTGCTGCAGGTCTGCTAGAGTTTGCGGGGGGATCACCTGATCCTGTTTGCCTGGGTATCACCAGCAAAGGCTGCAGAACAGCAGTGATTGCTCCCTGTTCCTTCCTCAGAAAGCTTCATCCCAGAGGGGCACCTGCCAGATGCCAGCCAGAGCTCTCCTGTATGAGGTGTCTGTCGACCCCTGCTGGGAGGTGTCTCTCAGTCAGGAGGCCCAGGGATCAGGGACCCACTTGAGGAGGCAGTCTGTCCCTTAGCAGAGATCAAGCGCTGTGTTAGGAGATCCACTGCTCTCTTCAGAAGCAGCAGGCAGGAACGTTTAAGACTGCTGAAGCTGCCCCCACAGCCGTTCCTTCCTCCAGGTGGTCTGTCCCAGAGAGATGGGAGTTTCATCTATAATCCCTTGACTGGGTCTGGGATCTCATTCTTTTTATGGCTGAACAGTACTCCATTGTGTATATGTACCACATTTTCTTTATCCATTCATCTGTTTGGTGAACACTTAGATTGCTTCCAGATCTTGGCTATTGTGAATAGTGCTGCAATAAACATGAGAGTACAGATATAGCTGTGATATACTGATTTCCTTTCTTTTGGGTATATTCTTAGCAGTAGGGTTACTATCATATGGTAGCTCTATTTTTAGCTTTTGGAGGAACCTCCAAACTGTTCTCCATAGTGGTTGTACTAATTTACATTAGCAACAAGAGTGTACAAGAGTTCTCTTTTCTCCATATCCTTGCCAGCATTTGTTATTGCCTGTCTTTGGATAAAAGCCATTTTAACTAAGGTTGTATTATCTCATTGTAGTTTTGATTTTCATTTCTCTGAGGATCAATGATGTTAAGCCCCTTTTCATATACTTGTTTGCCATTTGTATGTCTTCTTTTGAGAAATATCTGTTAAGATTTTTGCCCATTTTAAAAATTGTATTATTAGATTTTTTTATAGAGTTGTTTGAACTCCTTATACATTCAGATTATTAGTCCCTTGTCAGATAGATAATTTGCAAATATTTTCTCCCATTCTGTGGGTTGTCTTATCCCTGTGTTGATTGTATCCTTTGCTGTGCAGAATCTTTTTAATTGATGTGATCACATGTGTCCATCTTTTCTTTGGTTGCCTATGCTTGTGGGATGTTACTCAAGAAATCCTTGCCTAAATGAATGTCCTAGAGTATTTCCCCAGTGTTTTCTTGTAGCAGTATCATAGTGTGAGGTGTTAGATTTAAGTCTTTGATCTATTTTGGTTTGATTTCTGTATATAGTGAGAGAGAGAGGGGTCTAGTTTCATTCTTCTGCACAGCACCAATTATTTGAAGGCACCATCCTTTCCTCAATGTATATTCTTGGCACCTTTGTCAAAAATGAGTTAACTATAGACATATGGATTTTTTTTTTCTGGGTTCTCTATTCTGTTTCGTTTGTCTATGTGTCTGATTTTATACCAGTATCATGCCATTTTTATTATTATAGCTCTGTAGTGTAATATGAAGTCAGCGTGATTCATCCAGTTTTGTTCTTTTGCTTGGATAGATTTGGCTATTCTGGGTATTTTTTTGGGGGGGTCCATATAAATTTTAGGATTTTTTTTCTATTTCTGTGAAAAATGTCACTGGTATTTTGATGGATATTGCATTGAATCTGTAGATTGCTTTGGGTAGTATGGCCATTTTAACAATATTTATTCTTTTAATATATGAACATGGAATATCTTTCCATTTTTTGTGTCCTTTTCAATTTTTTACATCAATGTTTTATAGTTTTCATTGTAGAGATCTTTCACTTCTTTGGTTAAGTTCATTCCTAGGTACTTAATTTTATTTATAACCATTATAAATTCTTTTTTATATCTTTTGAAGATTATTTGCTGTTAGCAAAAGAAATTCTATTTTGTATGTTCATTTTGTATTCTGCAACTTTACTGAATTTGTTAAGTTTTAATAGTTTCTTGGTGAAGTCTTTAGGTTTTTCTCAATATAAGATTATATTATCTGCAAGCAGGATAACGACTCTTCCTTTTCAGTTTGGATGCCCTTTCTTTGTTTCTTTTGTCTAATTGTTCTAGCTTGGATTTCCAATACTATGTTGAATAACAGTGGTGAAAATGGGCATCCTTGTCTTCTTAAAGATCTTAGAGGAAAGGCTTTCAGTTTTTCCCCATTCAGTATTATACTTGCTGTAGATCTGTCACATGTGGCTTTTATTATGTTGAAGTATGCTCTTTAATATCTAGTTTTTTGAGGACCTTTATCATGAAGGGATGTTGAATTTCATCAAATGCTTTTTCAGCATCAATTGAAATGATCATACGGTTTTTGTCCTTCATTCTGTGGATATGAGCTATCACACTGATTGATTTGCATATGTTGAACCATCATTGTATCCCTGGGATAAATGCCACTTGGTCATCAGGAACGATCTTTTTAATGAGTTGTCGAATTCGATTTGCTAGTATTTTGTTGAGGATTTTTGCATCAATGTTCATCAGTGATACTGGCCTGTAGTTTTCTTTTTTTGACGTATCTTTGTCTGGTTTTATTTCTGGTTTTATTTACTTCAGGTTTTTATTTAATACTGACCTTATAGGATAAGTTTGGAAATTTTCCCTTCTCCTCTATTTTTTGGAATAATTTAAATAGAATTGGTATTGGTTATTTAAATGTTTGGTAGAATTCAGCAGTGATGCTGCCAGGTCCTGGGCTTTTTATTGCTCGGAGATTATTATGGTTTCAATTTTTTTACTTATTATTTGTCTGTTCAGGTTTTGGATTTCTTCAGGGTTCAATCTTGGTAGGTTGAATTTTTCTAGGAACTTATCAATTTCTTCTAGGTTTTCTAATTTATTACATATAATGGCTCATAGTGACCCCTAATTATCCTTTGAGTTTCTGTGTTATCCGTTGCAATGTGTCCTTTTTCATCTCTTATTTTATTTATTTGTGCCTTCTGTCTTTTTTAAGTCTCACTAAAGGTTTGTCAATTTTGTTTATCTTTTCAAAAAACCCACTTTTCATTTTGTTGATCTTTTATATTGTTTTCCTTGTTTCATTTATTTCTGCTCCGATCGTTATTATTTCTTTTCTTCTACTAATTTTAAGTTTGCTTTGCTCTTGATTTTCTAGTCATTTAAGATGATTGTTTATTTGAAGTTTTTCTACTTTTTTAATGTAGGCACTTAAAGGTATAAACTTGCCTCTTAGTACTGTTTTGCTGTGTCTCATAGGTTTTGGTATGTGTCCATCATCAGTTGTTTCAAGGATTTTTTTTCTTTCTTTCTTCTTCTTCTTCTTTTTTTTTTTTTTTTTGACAGTGTTTCACTCTTGTTGCCCAGGCTAGAGTGCAATGGTGCAATCTCGGCTCACTGCAACCTCCCCCTCTCAGTTCAAGTGATTCTCCTGCCTCAGCCTCCCAAGTATTAGCCTCCTGAGTAATCCCAAGTAGCTGGGATTACAGGCATCTGCTGCCATGCTTGGCAAATTTTGTATTTTTAGTAGATATAGGGTTTCACCATGTTAGCCAGGCTGGTCTTGAACTCTTGACCTCTGGTGATCCACCCCACCTCACCCTCCCAAAGTGCTGGGATTATAGGCAGGAGCCATTACACCTGGCCTATTTCAAGAAATTTTTTTATTTTCTGCTTAATTTCTTTATTGACCCACTGGTCATTTAGGAGCATACTGTTTAATTTCCATGTGTTTGTATAGTTTGCAAAACTTTTCTTGTTATTGATTTCTAGTTTTATCCCCTTGTGTTTAGAGAAGATACTTGTTATTATTGCAAATTTTTAAAATGTTTTAAGGTTTGTTTGTGGCCTAATATATGATCTATCTTTGAGAATAATCCATATGTTGAGGAGAATGTGTATTCTGTAGCTCTTGGATGAAATATTTGGTAAATGTCTGTTAGGTCCATTTGGTCTACAGTGCAAATTAAGCCTGATATTTTTATTGATTTTCTGTCTAGATAATCTGTCCAATGCTGAAAGTGAGGTGTTGAAATCTCCAGCTATTATTGTAGTGGGACCTATCTCTCTCCTTTGCTCTAATAATATTTGCTTTATACATCTGGGTACTCCAGTGTTGGGTGCATATACATTTAAATTGTTGTATCCTCTTGTTGAATTGACCACGTTGCCATTATATGATGAACTTCTTTGTCTCTTTTATAGTTTTGTCCTGAAATCTGTTTTTGTCTTATGTAAGTGTAGCTACTTCTGCCGTTTTTTGGTTTCTACTTGCATGGGATATCTTTTTCCATCCCTTTATTTTCAGTCTGTGTATGTCTTTATAGGTTAAGTGTTTTTCTTCTAGGCAGCAGATCACTGGGTCTTTTTTTTTTTAATTCACTCAGTCACTTTATGTCTTTTGATTGGCAAATTTAGCCCATTTACATTTGATGTTATTACTGATAAGTAATGACTTACTCCTACTGTTTTGTTATTTGTTTCCTGGTTGTTTTGTGGTCTTTCCTTAATTCTTTTCTTTCTTCCTGTCATCCAATTAATGAAGGTGATTTTTTTCTGACAGTATATTTTAATTTTTTGCTTTTGATAGTTTGTGTATCCATTGTATGTTTTTTGATTGAGGTTGCCACAGGCTTGCAGATACTATCTCATAATCCATTATTTTAAACCAATGACAACTTAACACTGATGGCACGAACGAAGTAACAAACAAGCAAAGAGAAAACAAAATCTTACACTTTAACTTTGTCACCTCGCCTTTTAACATTCGCTTACTTCTGCTTGTATCTTACTGTACTATGTCTTGAAAAGTTGTAGTTATTATTTTTTATTGGTTCATTTTTTAGTTTGTTTACTTGGGATTCAAGTTTACACACCACAGTTACAGTGTTACAACATTCTGTGCTTTTCTGTGTACTTACTGTCACCAGTGACGAAAGTACCTTCAGATGATTTCTTATTGCTCATTAACATCCTTTTCTTTCAGATTGCAGAACTCTCGTTAGCATTTCTTGTAGGACATGTCTGGTGTTTTTGTTTGTCTGGAAAAGTCTTTCTTTCTCACATTTGAAGGATGTTTTCACTGGATATACTATTCTAGCGTAAATTTTTTTTTTCCTGTGGCACTTTAACATGTCATGCCACTCTCTCCTTGTCTGTAAGGTTTCCACTGAAAAGTCTGCCGCCAGATGTGTTGGAGCTCCATTGTATATTATTTGTTTCTTTATTCTTGCTGCTTTTAGGATCCTTTCTTTTTCTTTGACCTTTGGGAGTTTGATTATTAAATATCTTGAGGTAGTCTTCTTTGGGTTAAATCTCCTTGGTTTTCTATAACCTTCTTGTACTTGAATATTGATATCTTTCACCAGGTTTGAGAAGTTCTTTGTCATTATCCCTTTGGATAAACTTTCTACCCCTATCTCTCTCTACCTCCTCCTTAAGGTCAATAATTCTTAGATTTGCTTTTTTGAGGCTATTCTCTAGATTTTGTAGGTATGCTTCATTTCTTAAAGTTCTTGTTTCTTTTGGCTCCTTTGACTCTGTATTTTCAAATAGCCTGCCTTTAAGCTTACTAATTCTTTCTTCTACTTGATCTATCCTGCTGTTGAGAGACTCTGAGGCATTCTTCGGGATGTCAATTGCATTTTTTTTCAACTCCTGAATTTCTGCTTGATTCTTTTAATTACTTTAATCTCTTTGCTAAATGTATCTGATAGGATTCTGAATTCCTTCTTCGTGTTATCTTGAATGTCTTTGAGTTTCCTCAACACAGCAATTTTGAATTCTCTGTCTGAAAGGTCACAAATCTCTCTCTTTCTGGGATTGGTCCTCAGTACCTTATTTACTTCATTGGGTTAGATCATACTTTTCTGGACAGTCTTGATGCTTGTGGATGCTCATTGGTGTCTGGGCATAGAATAGTTAGGTATTGTGACCTTTGCAGTCTGGGCTTGTCTGTACCCATCTTTGGGGGAAAAAGGTTTTTAGACATTCAAAGTGACTTGGGTGTTGTGATCTGAGTTTCCGGTCACTGCGGTTATATCTGTATTACCACCAAGCCCATAATGCTGTGCTTCTTGCAGACTTGCAGAAGTACTGTTTTGGTGATCTTGGATAAGTGCCAAAGGAAACAAAAATTTTACTCTAGAATAGTATATCCAGTGAAAACATCCTTCAAATGTGAGAAAGAAATACTTTTCCAGACACAAAATATCCAGATCCTGGATAAGATCTGGAATACTCTGAATTACCAGGCAGAAAGTCTTGTTCTTTTTTTATGTTTGCACAAAACAGTGGAGTTTCTCTCTATGCTGAGCTGCCTGGAGCTGGTGGAGGAATGACACAAGCACCACTTTGGCCACCACCACTGGGATTATGCTGGGTAAGACCTGAAGCCAGCACAGCACTGAATCTTGCCCAAGGCCTGCTATAACCACTACCTGGCTACCACCTATATTTGCTTAAAGCCCTAGGGCTTTACAATCAGCAGATGGCAAAGTCAGTCAGACTTGTGTCCTTCCCTTAAGGATGGTGAGATCCCTTGGGCCCTGGGCGGGTCCAAAGATGCCATCTGGGAGCCAGGGCCTGGAGTCAGAAACCTTAGAAATCTGCTGGTGCCCTATTCTACTGCATCTGAGCTGGCATGCAAAGCACAAGACAAGGTCCTTTCCATTCCTCCCTCCCCTTTCCACAGGCAGAGGAGTCTTGCCCCATGGCCACCACGAAAGGCCCATGGGGAGTACTGCCAGGCTACCACCAATGTTCACTTAAGGCCCAAGGGTTCTTCAGCAAGCTGTGGTGAATGCTTCCAGGCCTGAAACTCGCCCTTCAGGGCAGTGGGCTCTCCTCTGGCCCAGGGCAGGTCCAGAAATGCTGTCCAATAGCCTAGCCCTAGAACTGGGGACTCCAAGATCCCACTTAGTTCTCTATGCCACTGTGACTGAACTGGCACCTAAGGTGCAAGACAAAGTGCCCTTTACTCTTCTTTGCTTTTCTCAAGCAGAAGGAGCCTCTCTCCATAGCCACCAGAGCTGGCAATGTGCTGGGTTATACCTGAGGCCAGCATGTCTCAGAGTCTCACCCAAGTTCCGCAGTGTGTACCACCTGGCTATTACTGCTCGTTTTCAGGGCCCAAGGGCTCTTTAGTCAGCAGGTGATGAATCCTTTGAGGACTGGTTCCTTTCCTTTAAGGCAGCAGGCTCCTTTCTGGCCCAGGGTATTTCTAGAAACGTCATCCAGGAGCGAGGGCCTGGAATGGGGGCTTCAGGACTCTGAATGGTGTACTGTCCTACTATGGCTGAGCTTGTATCAAAGTTGCAAGACAAAGTCCTCTTAACTCTCCCTTCTGCTCTCTTCAAGTGGGAAGAAGGAGTCCCTTTCAGAGCCATGAGCTGTGCTGCCTGGGGTTGAGGGAGGAAGGTGGTGCAAGCACTCCCTTGGCCGCCCAGGCTGCTGTCTCACTAGGTCATGCCGTGCAAGTCCACTGTCTCTGAGTCCAGAACAGCCATAGAATTTGCCTAGGTGTTGCAATCCTTATGGCCTAGACTGCCTTTCAAGTTTATTTAGGACCCCAGAGCCTTTTAGCTCACGGTGGTGAGGTTTACCAGAACTCAAGTTGCAACTGCTGGGGTGGGCGATTTTCCTATGGCTAAACCTGGTCTAAATGCTCCCTCCATGGACATTGGCTGAGTTCTGCCCAGTGTTACTTTCTGCTGTGACAGGGTAGTGCTGAGTTCCAATGCAAAATTGCACAATCACTGTGCTCTCCTTCCCCCAAATGCACAGATTCTGTCTCAGCACCACACTGCCACTGCTGTGGGATGGAGAGGAGTGGCACTGGCAATAAAAAACTGTCTTTCTTTGCTCCTTCAGTGCCTCTTTCGGTGATATGAAGTTAAAACCAGGTACAGTGATCACTCACCTGTTTTTTTGTTCTTATAAAGGTGCTTTCTTCTGTAGATGGTTGTTAAATTTAGCATTCCTGCAGGGAGGACAATTGGTAGAGGCGTCTATTTGGCAATCTTGTTCCACCTCCACTCCTCAAAAACAGGGTTTTGAGGCATAATAAATTTACTACTAAAAGTCTGTTTGAGCACTTACCTAATTGAGTAGAAATATTTTTAAGAATTTAGAATCCATTCAGGGTGTACACAGAAGGCAGACTTGTGAAGGAAGAAAGTCATCTAGGCTTTGTTATAAAATTTTGGCTTGGGTAAATGTCTTAGTTTATTTGTGTGGCTATACCAAGACATTGCAGAATACATAATTTATAAATAATGGAGGCTGGGTGTGATGACTCACACCTGTAATCCCAGCACTTTGGGAGGCTGAGGCGGGCAGATCTTGAGGTCAGGAGATCGAGGCCATCCTGGCTAACGTGGTGAAACCCCGTCTCTACTAAAAAATACAAAAAATTAGCTGGGCATGGTGGCAGACGCCTGTAGTCCCAGCTACTCGGGAGGCTGAGGCAGGAGAATGGCGTGAACCCGGGAGGCGGAGCTTGCAGTGAACCGAGACTGCGCCACTGCACTCCAGCCTGGGTGACAGAGCAAGACTCCATCTCAAAGAAATAATAAAATAAAATAAATATAAATAATGGAAACATATGGTTCTGGAGGCTGAGACATCCAAGATAAAGGTGCTTGCATTCAGTAGCTGATTAGGGTCTTCTTGCTACATCTTCTTATTGCAGAAGGGGAGAAGGCTTTGTTCTTACCTGGCAGAAGGGCTGAAGAGCAAACAGGGTCTGAGCTAGTTCCCTTCAGCCCTTTTATAAGGCATTAATCCATTCCTGAAGGCAGCGCCCTCATCACTTTATCACTTCCCAAAGGTTCCACCTCTTAAAACCACCACAATGGGGATTAAATTTTAACATGAATTTTGAGGAGAACACATTCAAACCATAGCAATAGATAATTGCCTGGTAGTCCCATTCACCAGGATAGGGGAATAGCAGAAGAAGCAGATTGGGCACAAAAAGAATCTGAGTCCTGTTTGGAACACTTTCAACTTGTGGAGCCTATGGAACATCCGAGTAAAGATATTCAGCAGAGATTGAAAACTCAAAGCTGGGACTATCTGAGTGCTCTGTGTCAGACATGAAGAACCAGGAGTTGGAAGCTGAAGTTAGATATTTATATGAGGACACACAGGATGTATGTGTTGGTGGAGAAAACCAGGTGACCAAAGAAGCAGCCTGGGAAATATGGTCATTTAGGGACAAATTCAGGAGAACCTAACAAAAGAGACTTGATACAAAATACCTATAGTTATAAAAGTAAAAATAGAGAATCATAAAAGCTGGGAGAAGATAGGCTTCTAAGAAAAAAAAGTCTTCCAGACATAATATACAAAGTTGAAGAGAAGTCAAATAAACAAAGAATAGAGAAGACAAATTAAAGATACTTGAAAATTATAGGTTGATTGATTTTTTGACCAACAGAAAGAAGAATTATCTATTAGGAATAATGAGAATATGGAATAGGTATCCTTATGAGGTGGTAAACACCTTGTCACTGAATTATGCAAACAATGACTGCCGCTGAACAGTATTTCAGGAAGAATTCTTCCACTAGGTAGGAGATAGTATTAAATATTCCATCCTGCCAACTCTAAAATAGTATGTCTGACTCAGATGGGGACAGAGGCCATGAAGTATAAGGCTACACAGGGGAGATCTTATTGACATGAAAACACCATAACCCACACCCGGGAGGTGAGGACCTAATTAATTAGGCATAATACTACTTAGCACTTACCATTTTCTATAACTATTACTACATGAATGAAGAATCCTCAAAAGACTCCCATAAAGCAGGAACTGTTTTTGACATGAAACACACACTTTTGTCAAGAATTCTTGGAACCAGTCATAGTAGCTTCTTGGAATGGCCCCTTGAAACTTGCATACAATGATAATCAAACAGTAAATGATATCAAGACAGAATTTCCTTGGCATAGTGTGAAAGGGTTGGAAGGCTCAGGAAGGTGGGAATCTTTGAATGAACACATAAGATCTAAGTCCTGAGATTCAACAATTTTACGATGTCTTCTAAGAAAGGACAGAAGGATGTGTTCCCACGCATTGAGTCATCACTTGTATGTAGCAATGGCCAGCTTGGTAACCCATTCTAGGATCGGCTCCCCCTCTGCAATGGTTTGAATGTGTCCCTGGAAGTTCAGAGTTCATGTGTTGGAAACCTGATCACCAGTTTGGAGGTATTGGGAAGTGGGGCCCAATGGGATGCGTTTGGGTCATGGGGCATCATCCTCGTGAATGGATTAATGCTATGGGAATGGACTTTTTTTAAAGGATGAGTTCAGCCCCCTCCTGCTCTTCTGCCTTCCACTGTGGGATGACACAGCACATGACTCTTACCAGATGCTGGTCCCTTGATCTTGGACTTCCTAGTCTCCAGAACCGTGAGTCAATACGTTTTCGTTCATTGTAAATTATCCAGTCTGTGTCATGCTCTTATAGCAGCACAAAATGAATGAAGACACCTCCTTCTCTGCTTCACTTTGTGTATGCCTCATGCCTGCTCTTTAGGATTGCATGTTATTGTAAAATAATAGCAGATAGGCTCTGCTTTCTGGGGAATCCAGATTAAAATAGTTTTATTGTAAGTATATTCTCAGAAAAAAAAATCTTTTCTTGTGTTGTGATATAACATTAATATAAATATGATTCATTACTGGTGTCTTATCCTACATCCTTTTATAATTCCCCCTACAATGTAGTCCACGGCACCTAGTTATAATATAGCTTATTATTTGACTATTATCTCACTCCCACTTGAATTTTTCAGAAGAGGTGTTAGGATTCCCATTGGTATTATCTGGCAAATTTCAAATCGAGACTTAGTTTTATTTCCTGGTTTTATTACTAAGCACCCTGGGATCCTCTGTAGTATTTCTTTCTTAACTGGTGTTTTCAGCACCTTCCAATTTTGTATTGTCTGAGAACTAAACAAATGTGAGCATGGTAGAACTCAAGCAGCTGTATATATTTAACTACAAGGTTGGATGCTCAATTCGTGCACTGAGTATGCAGCCATCAGGAAAGCTCTGAAAGCAAAATCTGCAAAGCTTCCAGCATATTTTATTAATGACCAGCCAGACACCATAGCCCACACCAGGGAGATGAGGACCTAATTAATTAGGCATAATACTACTTAGCACTTACCATTTTCAATAAATATTACTACATGAATAAAAGAATCCTCAAAAGACTCCTGTGAAGCAGGAACTATTAATCCTATTTTACAGCTGGGGAAACAGAAGCAGAAAGGTTCTTGGATTATGCTAAAGCTACGAAAAGAGGTGACATCAATTCCCAGTTTGGCTTTCTCAGAGCTGGCTCCCTGGGCTATTTTTAGAGGCTGGTTTTCACAAAGGTCAAAGGGCCATGTAGTCATAACAATACACTAGATGCATGGAAGCGCAAGACTAGCATCAAAAACTTTGGCTTTTGCTCATTTGCCTCTCCCACTTCCTTTGAGGGCAAGGATTTTATGTTATATACATGTACTAGAAAGCAGCACAGTCCCTGGCACATAGTAGGTGCTCAGTAAATATTCGTTCATTCATTCTCTAAACAACATATTAAATTTCCGATGTGTTCTTGTCCTCATGGAACTAAGAGTCTAGTGACAAAGAATATATACTAAACCAATAAACAAGGAAATTATGTGGGATGATAGATAATGATAAATGCTACAGAGAAGGTGCCCAAAAGGAGGAGAAGAATGAGGCATGAAAATATCTGGAAGAAGAGTACTCCTGGTCCTGGCCATAGCAAGTACAAACTCCCAAGGGAGGAGCATCTTTGGCATGCTCAAGATATAAAAAGGAGGACAGTCTGGCTGGTGTAGAGGGAGTGAGGGGAGAATAAAAGAAGGTAAAGTCAGAGGAGGTGAAAATATAAGTCGTGTAGAGTCTTGTGAGCCATTTGAATAATGTTTTTTTTTTCCCCCTCCAAAGATAGGAGATTTCAAAGGATTTAGGGTGGTGCTATAATATGACATGACTTACATTTTAATGAGATTATTCTGGCTGAGGCTTCATAGGTAAGTCTGGCAATATGGTGATGAGATAGGAGACTATTGCAATAATGCAGTCAGGAAATAATGGTGGCTGATTACAGGATTGTAATGATGGAAGTTGTGAGAAGTCAAGTCCTAGATATAGTTTAAAGGTGGAGCCAAGAGAATTAGATTCAATGGATAGAATCTAAGGTCTGGAAAAAAGAGGGGAGTCAAGACTTGTTCCAAGATTTGTCCCTGAGAAACTGGAAGGGTAGAGTTACTACTTATTGCGATGAAAAATACTATGCAAAAAGAAAATTTCAGGAGGGAAATCAAGAGTGCATGTGTGGACATGTTAACTATGAGATACCTTTGGGCTATCCAAGTGGAGATACTGAGTAGGAAATGATGATATCCTGGGATGACAAAGGAATAAAGCAATTCAGAAGAGGGAGAGGGATCAACTGTGTCAAAGGCCACTGATAGGTCAAAAACATAAAAGACTGAGAATTGACCAAGGGATTTAGAAAACAGAAGGACATTGGGGGTCTTCATAATAAACGTTCTGGTATAGAGATTGTGTAAAAACCTGATGAATCCAGTTTCAGGTTTGTCAAAGATCAGATGGTTACAGATGTGTGGTATTATTTCTGAGGGCTCTGTTCTGTTCCATTGGGGAATACTATGCAGCCATAAAAAGGATGAGTTCATGTCCTTTGTAGGGACATGGATGAAGCTGGAAACCATCATTCTGAGCAAACTATCGCAAGGACAGAAAACCAAACACCATATGTTCTCACTCATAGGTGGGAAGACAGTGAGAACACACGGACACAGGGTGGGGAACATCACACACTGGGGCCTGTTGTGGGGTCGGGGGAGGAGGGAGGGACAGCATTGGGAGATATACCTAATGTAAATGACGAGTTAATGGGTGCAGCACACCAACATGGCACATGTATACATATGTAACAAACCTGCACATTGTACACATGTACCCTAAAACTTAAAGTATAATAAAATAATAATAATAATAATAATTATTATTATTATTATAATAAAAACCTGATGGAGTGGGTTCAGGAAGAAATAATATAAAAGATTTGTATATCGGCCGGGCGCGGTGGTTCAAGCCTGTAATCCCAGCACTTTGGGAGGCTGAGACGGGTGGATCACGAGGTCAGGAGATCGAGACCATCCTGGCTAACACGGTGAAACCCCGTCTCTACTGAAAATACAAAAAACTAGCCGGGCGAGGTGGCGGGCGCCTGTAGTCCCAGCTACTCGGGAGGCTGAGGCAGGAGAATGGCGTAAACCCGGGAGGCGGAGCTTGCCGTGAGCTGAGATCCAGCCACTGCACTCCAGCCCGGGCGACAGAGCGAGAGTCCGTCTCAAAAAAAAAAAAAAAAAAAAAAAAAAAAAAAAAAAATCCTGGCTCTGGCAACCGGAAAATCCTAGAAACAAAAAATAACTCAGTAGCAATGCATTTCTCTAGCACCCAGGTCGTAGCCTTCAAATACTATTTCCCATAAAAGAAAGGTACAAGAGATCCTTAGAGAAAAACACTGATGCAAAATCTGCAGCCAAAATGTACAAGATTAACTGGAGACATTGTGTCATATCAGCTAGCAGAGAAGCTTGCTGGTTCTTGGGGTCATGCCAGAAGGACTTGTGAGAGTTTCGCCATGATGCACTAACTGGTTCCACACTAAACCTCTTGCTACAAACACCTAAAAAACAGGGTGAAATATTTGAACCTCTATTTTTAAACACTGTACAGTCTGCAATACAGGACTGGATCCTGGAGAGGAAAGAAACAAAATTAGTGTCCCAAGCTCTCAGTTCAAAAGACAGAGATTGAAGTTAGACAAACGGAAAAATCTGGAATTTGACAGGCAGAGTACTGGAAAGGAGTTAAGCATACAAAGAGCTTCAGAAATATGGCTAGGGGTGTCTGAGTCTATGACTGAATATTAAGTCCAGATGCCTAGGGCAATTCTGAGAGGTAAGGAAACGCACAAGTCCTGGAGAGCTGGCAGTCTGAACACATCTAGGAGACATTCAAGTTTTGACCAACCAAAGTGGAAAATAGGCTAGTCATTCAGTACAGATCCCAAAATGTCCAAACTTTAGAAATAGGGCAAATCTCATCCTAGAATAAATGCTACTTCTGACATACATTAGAAGAAAACTAGTAAATAAAAGAACATCCAGCATGTTTCTGGTATTTTCTATCCAAACTGTACCGAAATGTGTATGTTGGGAAGTTTACACTTTCTAAAACTCCCCAGCTGGAAATGAAGGAATAAGAATAGTGCTGTTTTGCGAACTGTAACAAGCTAAAAGATCTGGACATTGAGCATTAATGACTCCTAATGTCACAAAGAGGAAGCCATCAGACATTATGTGCCTGCCGATGGAAGAATGTTATCACTATCTATGAAGTATTTTTATCAAAAATCTTAAAATGTATAAACTTGAATCTGATTAATCTTCTAAATACAAGGACTAATGTATGACAGATACAGAAGAAAGAACATGATTGATGATACCATAAGGATACAATCGGAAATACCCAGATTCTTAGAAAATGCAGAACAAAAGATCTGATTTCTTTCACAGATATATCGAAGAAAAAAAGATAAAAGGGGAGCCTATAGATGACAAGAGACACATGAACCAATTGCAATGCACAAACCTTACTGAATATAGTTCTCTTATTCAAATAGCCAAATTGATAAATATAGTCAGGTACTGCACAGTGACTTTTCAGTCACTGATGGACCATATATATGATGGTGGTCTCATAGATTATAATGGAGATGAAAAATTCTTATCACACAGTGATGTCGTAGCTGTTGTAACGTAGTACAATGCATTACTCACATGTTTGTGGTGATGCTGGTGTAAACAAACCTACTGCACTGTTAGTTGTATAATAGGGTAGCACATCCAATTATGTACAGTACATAATACTTGATAATGATAATAAGTGATGAGGTTACTGGGTTACATATTTACTGTAGTATACTTTTTATCATTAGTTTAGTGTGTACTCTTTCTCCTTATCAAAAGAAGCTAATTGAAAACAGCCTCAGGTAAATATTTCAGGAGGTATTGCAGAAGGAATTATCATAGGAAGTGACAGCTCCACACACGATTCCTCCTGAAGATCTCTTGGTGGGACAAGATGTAGAGTGATATTGATGATCCTGACCCCGTATAGGACTAGGATAATGTATACGTTTGTGTCTGTTTTTTTTTGTAAACAAAAATATATTAAAATTAAAACAGAAAAAAGCATATAGAATAAGGATATAAAATATTTTGAACAGCTGTACAATGTGTGTTTTAAGCTAAGTGTTATTATAAAAAAGTCAAATAGTTTAAAAAATTTAGAAGTTTAGCAAGCAAAAAAGTTACAGCAAGCTGTTAATTTACTACTGAAGAATTAATAAAATTAATGTAAACAAAGTCACAGCAATTATAAAATCTACAGTAGTGTACAGTAATGTGCTGGACCTTCACATTCGCTCTGCACTCACTCGCTGACTCACTGAGAGCAACTTCCAGTCCTGCAAGCTACAAGCTTCATTCATGGTCAGTGCCTTATACAGGTGTGCCATTTTAAATCTTCTGTATTATATTTTTACAGTACCTATTCTAAGTTTAGATATGTTTGAATACACAGTTACCATGCCAATTATAATTGCCTACTGTATTCAGTACAGGATCATGCTGTACAGGTTTGTAGCCTGGGAGTAAGGCTCTACCATATCACCTAGGTGTGCAGTGGGCTGTACCATTTACATTCGTGTAAGTCCACTCTATGATGCTCACACCGTGACGAAACCGCCCAGTGATGCATTTCTCAGAACATATCTCTGTTATTAAGTGACACTTGGCTTTAATTTAACAAAAAGAGACATGTTCTGAGAAATGCATCATTAGGTGATTTCATCACAATGTATGTATGTATATATTTCCAATGACATATAACTGGAAATTTGACCACTGACCAGATACTGGACATTAAGAAAGTATTGACATATTGCTTTAGGTTTTTTATGGTATTGTGGACTGATTTTTGAAAAGGGTCCTTATCTTTGAGTAAAACATCTGAAATGTTTATATATGCAATGCTGTGGTGTCTGAGCTTTTGCTTCAAAATTACATTGTGGTGATAGGAGTGAAATTGGTGGAGATAAAGATGAAACAACATCATTCGGCAATAAGTTCATAATTGTAAAAGTTGGGTGATCAGTAATAGAGGTTTATTTTACTCTTCTATTTATCAGTTCTTAAATTTCTATTAGGTTCTTTTATGGTTTATTTTCCCTACTGAGATTTTCTATGTTTTCATTAATTATGAGCATATTTTCATTTCTATCCTTGAGCTTTATTATAATAGCTGCTTCTCCCACATCTAAGTCTTCTCAGGGTTGGTCTCCATTGATTTTTTCTCTTGATATGAGTCACATTTTTCCCTTTCTCTTTAATCCTGGACATCGTGAATAATACATCAAGAGACTCTAGATTCTGTAATGTTCCTCCAAAGTGTACTGGTCTTTTTGGTTTGTTTGTTTTGTTTTGCTTTGCTTTGGCAGGTAGTTAACTCGGCTGAACAGAAACTTCAAACAGTGAAATATCAGTTGAATTCTTTTAGTCTTTGTTGGGTTTGTTTGGTGCCCAGTCCATGCATGTGTAGTTCATCCAGAGATTTGGACAAAGTTTATATGCAGATTTGAGATTCCTATCTGTGGCTCTCTTCTTTCTCTTACATCCTGCCTCCCTTACAAGTTATCCTGATCTCTGTTCTCTAATTTTTTGTACCAGTAAGACAGCCAGGTTTCTGTCTGGGCTTTAGCTACCCTATGTGGTGCCAACTTGCAGGTTAAAAGCTGTAAAAATTAGACAGCTTCCCTCATGTCACACTTTTCTTACATGTATCAACTCCCATTCAATCTCTGCATGACTCTTTTCACTCTTCAGAGTTTTCAGGTAGTTGTTTTTCATATTTTGTTCAGAATGTATAGCTGTCATTTGTCTGATAAGAACTTCTTGGCCGTTACTGAAAGTGGAAACTATTCTGTTTACTTTTGTACGTGCTGACAAATTTTCCGAAATACAAAAGTTGCCTAGTGGGTAGAGAATGGGCAGGAGGATTAGAGTCAGGGCCTACAAACAACTCCCTTAAGGACATTTTCTGAAAAAGAGGGAGAACTAGAGTTATAGCGGGAGAGCTATGTGGGACCCAGAGGTTTTCATTTTTAGCGATTATACACATTATTGCACATTCGTAGGCTGTTGGGAATAATCTAATTACTAGGAAAGCATTGATGAAGTAACAGAGCTGCAGAGAATTGCTGAAGCAATATACGTAGGTAGACTAGAGGGGATGAGATTTAGTACATGAATGAATGAAGGGATTGGCCTTAGATCATCTGTGTAATAATTAGGGGCAAGATGGGGTATATGGCAATGATGGAGGTTAGTTGCTAGATGAGTAATGAGAGCATATGAAAGATCTCCTGACTTAGGCCATTTTCTCAGAAAGACCGAATATTACACATTACATGAAGAAATTTCTTCTAAATCCCTCACTTGGGTAGTAGTAAAATTATCTTAACTTCAGAAAGATAGTCCAAGTCTCAGGATAAGTAAGAAAAAACTAAAAGAGTGAAGAAGTGCAAAATATTGAGTAACTAGGGACTGATCTTTTCATAGATTCAACATAACAAAGAACCTGCTTATTAAAGAAACAAAATCTGTAAAGACACATTTTAAAATAATTATATTTTACTCCATCCACTTGCATTTCCATTCCTCTTTTGTTCCTCTAAAGATTTTGCTGCCACTATTTTCAGGTCTGATCATAACAGTGATGACTACCCCAGAAGTGAGATTGTTTGTGATGCAGAACATTACAAAACTAAGGCATAATTTGAAAAAAAATACTCACATACTTCTAATCAACCAATGGGTACACGATGTAATAATAAAAAATGTAAGGTATGCTTAAATTGAAGAAATCAAAATGAAACACAAATAAAGACCCACTTATCAAAATGTAAAAGGTAGCAAAAGCAGTAAAGAGAAGTGTATGGTCTTTGATGTGTAGATCCAAAAAGAGCAACACTATGACAAATAAGCTAAGCATCCTACCAAGAAAGTAGAACAACAAAAATAGAATATGCCCAAGGAAAGCAAAATGAAGGAAATAATACAGGAGCAGAAATCAATAAAATAGTTTTTAAAAATACAATGGATAGAATACAAGACAAAAGTTGATTTTTAGAAAAGATGTTTAAGAATATCTTCTAGCAAATATCATACCAAAGTCGCTGACTAGCTAATAAGACAAGAAAAAAAAAAAAACAAATTGTCAAGGAAAATAACTATTATTCACATATGATCTGATTGTCTGCATGGAAGGCCTAAAAGACTTCTGGAGAATTTATTAGAACTAATAAGAGAACTTGGCAAATTTGCCAGAAATAAAACTGACATAGAGAAGTCAACTACTTTGCTATAATTATACAAAAATACCTAGAAAATGTAACAATAAAAGAGACTACTTAAAATAGTAACAAAATTGTAAGTAATCAAGTAATAAATCTAAGTAAAATGTCTAAGAATTTTAAGTAGATAAAACTTACATTTTATTTAAAGATATTAAAGAGGATCTAAATAAATGCAGAGATACATGATGTTCTTTAATAGGGAGATTTAATATTTTCTTTTTTGTTGTTGTTTTTGTTATTTATTTATTATTCACACAGGCTGGAGTTCAGTGGCATCATCATCACTTACTATAATCTCAAACTCCTGAGCTCAAGCAGTCCTCCCACTTCAGCTTCCCAAGTAGCTGGGGCTATAGGCGTGCACCACCATACCTGGCTAATCTTTAAAATTTTTGTAGAGATGGGGTTCTCACTGCATTGCCCAGGTTGGTCTCAAACTCCTAGCCTCAAGTAATGCTCCCACCTCTGCCACCCAGAGTGCTGGGATCACAGGTGTGAGCCACCATGCCCAGCCAGATTTAGTATTTTAGTATTAATTGTTATATGGGTTCAATAGTATTCCAAACATCCCGTTTTTTATAAACATTGATTAACTGATTCTAACATTTATATGTAAAAGCAAAGGGTCAAGGATAACCAAAACACTTTTGAAATGACTTTCTGCACCAATAAGAAATCAAAAGTTATTGTAAATCTGTAGCATGAAGAAAGCATATTATCAGCAAAAGGATAGCCAAACAAAACAGAGGAACACGCTTACATATACATGGAAATTTGCACATGACAGAGCTGGATTGTTGAAAGGACCATGTGAGGAAAGAATAAACTAAAAAATATATGGAAAGAACTGGCTGTCCATATAGGAAAACAAAATTATTCCTATCTTATATTATGTGCAAAAATGAAGTCCATGTGATTTAAGATCTTTCATGAAAGGAGAATTTCTTTTTTCTTTTTTTCTTTTCTTTTTTTTTTTTTTGAGACAGGATCTCACTCTCTCACTCTATTGTCCAGGCTGGGTGCAGCAGGGCAATCTTGGCTCACTGCAACTTCCATCTCCTGCGCCCAAGCAATCTTCCCACCTCAGCCTCCCGAGTAGAGTAGCTGGGACCACAGGCATGCATCACCACATCCAGCTGATTTTCAAATTTTTTTGTTGAGATGGGGTTTCGCCATCTTGACCAGGCTAGACTCCAACTCCTGGGGCTCAACCAATCTGCCTGCCTTGGCCTCCCAAAGTTCTGGGATTACAGGCATGAGCCACTGCTCTCACCAAACAGGAAACATTTTTAAATGTTTAGAAGAAAATCAGGGAAAATATCTCAAGATTGAGAAGGAATTCTTAATAAGATGGGAAACCAAAACCTATAAAAGATTGATGAATATAAAAAATGAATATAAATGCAAATATTAAGAATCGGAATTTACATTCATCAAAAGACACCATAAAGAAAGTGGAAAGATAAACTGTGGACCAGGAAAGGATATTTGCCACACATCCAACTGACAAATGATTAGTTTCCAGATTATGTAAAGAACTCTTATAACTCAATCAGAAAAAAGATGCGCAGTCTTTGAAAAGTTGTCAATGAGCTGAAGAATTTCACAGGAAAGTAAACATGCCTGAGCCATAAACATATAATGACATCCAACTTCACTATTAATCAGAGACATACATATTCAAACCAAAATAAGGCTCTACTTCATAGTCATTACATTGTCAAAAATTCTGACAAAAATGTTGCCAAGCTTGTGGAGTAAGGGCAACTCTCATAGATTGCTAGTAGAAATGTACATTGCTGCCGTGCGCGGTGGCTCACACCTGTAATCCCAGCACTTTGGAAGGCTGAGGAGGGTGGATCACAAGGTCAGGAGTTTGAGTTCAGCCTGACCAACATGGTGAAACCCCATCTCTACTAAAAATACCAAAAATTAGCTGGGCGTAGTGGTGGGCGCCAGTAACCCAAGCTACTCAGGAGGCTGAGACAGGAGGATCGCTTGAACATGGGAGGCAGAGGTTGCAGTGAGCCGAGATCAAGCCACCGCACTCCAGCCTGGCAACAGAGTGAGACTCCATCTCAAAAAAAAAAAGGAAATGTACATTGGTGCAACCACTTTGAAAAACAGACTGATGTTGAACATGCACATATTCTACGATCTGCAATTGCACTTAAAAAATATTTCCTAAGGAATTTTTGCATGAATGCATCAGGAAGTCTGATAACTAATTTTGTGTGTCAACTTGACTAGGCCACAGTGTGACCAGATATTTGGTCAACATTATTCTGGGTGTGTCTGTGAGGGTGTATTTGGATCAGATTAACATCTGAAATGGTAGACTGTGTAAAAAGATTAGCCTACCTAAGGAAGGTAGCCCTCATCTAATCAACACTAAATAGAACAAAAGAATGACCCTCCCTTGAATAGAAGAGAACTCCTCCTGCTTGACTGCTTTGAGCTGAGACATAAGTCTCATAACCTTTGGACTCGAACTAAAATATTGACTTTTCTTCACTGGAACCACACATTGGTTCTCGTGGGTCTCCAGTTTACTGCCTGTAATCTGGTGGCTTCTCCGCCTCTCTAATTATGTTAGCCAATTCTTTGTAATAGATATATATAGCCTCTTGGTATATGTCAGATGAATATGTAGCCTACTGATTCTGTTTCTCTAGAGAATCCTCATTAATTCAGGAAGCATGGATAAAAATGTGGATAACAGCATGGTTCAAGACAGCAAAAAAACCAGAAACCCCCCAAATAATATTTAATAGTAGAATGGATATACACATTCCATAATACAATGGAATAAATAAGTACACAGCAATGAGAATATGTTAAGTATATTTATAAATATCAATATGGATGAATTTAAAATACTGTTGAACCAAAAGACAGCAAGTTAGAAAATTTATAGGGTGTAATTCCCTTTGTATAGAATTCAAATATGGAAAAAACTAAACAGCTATAAAAAGCAATGTTAACAAATATACCATATACGTAGAATACTATACTATGTACAGGTTGAGCATCTCTCATTCAAAAATCTGAAATCCAAAATCCAAAACATGAACTGTAAGCAGAAAATTTCCTACCTGATTACATGTGACAAGTGCACAAAATTATTTAGACTATTGAATAAAATTACTTTCAAGCTATGTGTGTAAGATGTATAAAAAACATAAATGACTTTTGTGTTTAGACTTGAGTCCTATACCTAGGATATTTCATTATGTATGTGCAAATACTCTAAAGTTAAAAAATTTAAAACATTTCTGGTCAAGGGATTCTCAACCTGAAATATGAATACATTATTTATAATAGGTATGTATATATTCTAGTTTATACATATATACAACTATGGTAGAATTAATCATGTATAAACAAATGAAAACAACTAGATTAAACTATAAAAACTAAAAAAAATAAAATAAGGAAGCTATATATACAAAATAGAAAATAGTGATTATGGTCAGTCCATTTTGTGCTGCTAAAGTAGAATACCTGAGACTAGGTAACTTACGCAAAACAAAAATGTATTTCCCAGTGTTCTAAAGTCTGGGAAGTCCAAGATCAAGGCTCAAGCAGGTTCAGTCGTCCAGTGAGGGCTGCTTTCTGCTTCCAAGATGGTACCTGGTCGCTACATCCTCCAAAGGGAAGCAATGCTGTGTCATTACATGGAGGAAGGAAGGAGGGCACGTGAGCTCAAGGCTGTGTGAAGCCTCTTTTGTAAGAGCCTTAATCCCATTCATGATGGGCGGAGCCTTCATGACCAAAACACCTCTTAAAGGCCCCACCTCTTCATACTATCACATTGATCATTAAGTTTTAATACCTGAATTTTGGAGAAGACACATTCAAATCACAGCATCTGGGCATGAAAGAAGGAAGCAATTTGGAAAGAACATACAACAAGCCAAAAGTCCACATAATAGTCTGTCTGTTAAAGTGGGAGGTAGAGAGATGGGTGTTCATTTTATTACTGTTCTTTAAATGTTATGTTTGTACTACATATAATCCTATACATGTGAATATGTATAATCTGACGTTTTTTGTTATTTGTTAAAAAAATTATATCACAAAACCAAAAAATTAGAGAACCAAGTGGCCTAGGAAAGTTAATTTGGCATATTTTCTGACACAGAACAGGCACTCAACAAATATTTATTGAATATTAAAATATGAAACCCAAAGCATCTGTTTTCTACCTCAAGCCCTGGAGACTGGTGATCCTAGTTCTTCCAGGTTTTGTACTACCTCCCCTCCGCTGCCCATCTTCATCTCTAGAATCTCTCATCTCTGGTCACTTCCTTGTTACTATTGGCTCTTGCTCCAGAGATACAAGAATGAGTTTAACCTCATACTCTGGAAGTCAGGAACTGGTGATCTATGACCTAAAGGTAATTTTCAGGTTTTGTTTGTTTGTTTTTTGTTTTTGTTTCATTTTGTTTTGTTTTGTTTTTTGAGACAGAGTTTCACTCTGTCATCTGGGCTGGAGTGCAGTGGTATGATCTCAACTCACTGCAACTTCTGCCCCCGGGTTCAAGTGATTCTCCTGCCTCAGCCTCCCGAGTAGCTGGGATTATAGGTGCCCACCACTGCGCCTGGCTAATTTTAGTGTCTTTACATGGGTTTCACCATGTTGGCCAGACTGCTCTCGAACTCCTGACCTCAAGTGATTCACCCGCCTCAGCTTCCAAAGTGTTGGGATTACAGGCGTGAGCCACTGTGCCCAGCCATTTTTAGGTTTGACCTGTGTTGTTTTAAAATCTTTGAGCATACCTAAAACATCAAAAGATTTCATGTAAAAACTCTGACTTTCAGCTTCTCTTGAAAAATAGGAAGATCAGGCAACAGTGAGTTCATGCTCCTTCTTGCCAGAAACTAGCTGGGATCCAGCGGTAGTTGCCCATCTTATGCATCCGCTCACCATGGTGCATCTCTGTGTTCTCTGACAGAACTGTGTGGGTCACCATTTATCACCTCTCTTTCATTGTTCTTTCTATTATTATTATTTAGAGAAACATTTCTCAAGACACTCAGCAAAAAGAAAAGTAGGACAAGGTGGCTGAGTGATTTTTCTTTACTGGAGGTCATTTGACTGTAGTGTGACTGTTACTTGCCTTGCACAGTTTACATTCACCTTTGCTAACTCTGCTCTATGTCCTTATCTAGCCATATCAGAGGGCTTTCTCCTTCGTCCTATGCATAAATGTTGATGATCCAGAGCGCCGTTTTCCCCTTCTTGGTACTGAAATGAACTGAAGAAATTGACTAAAGTTGCTGAAAAGGGACGAATTTTAATGTCTAAAAATCTTAGGAGGCCCAAGAAGGTGAGATTGTCTCGGACCATTTTATTCCTGTACCTCCAAATGAGAGAATTTGGAAATCAACACCTTAATCTGTTTTCTTTTCCTTTGCCTTGACTTTCCCCTGTTTTCCCCACCCTGTGTTCTCTTCTTGGCAGGAAACTCAAGCCTTAGAAATCTAAGTCTATTCATAAATGCACTTCTCTCAGTTACTATGGCAATGCTGAAGGAATCTGTCACGGCCAAACAGGATCACAAAAGGATCACTTTTATTTTTATTCTCAGTGTTTCCACCAACAAACAAATAAATAAAATGTTACAACTAGCCAGAGTCACATTTGGTTCTTGGAAAACAGCTCCCAAGGACTGACTCCTTACCTTCATTTCTTACTTAATGTTTTTCCTCCTATTTTTTACTGAGTTTTATTTGTTTTTACATTTCATTAGAAAGGACCACAGTAAGAAGTATTCTCTTCAGCCAGAAGGTTTTTCTTTACCTTTCGCTGTTATAAATGTGGCATAAGAGTTGCAATTATTTTTAAAAGGAGCAGTATAGCTTCCCAAGATTATGCTGTTAGAATTCATTTAATAAAAATGTAGGTTGCAAATGCTCTCATCTCCATCAGCTATGGATAGTTACCCCAGAAAGCTGCTGTTTTGTCTATAGCCTTTGTCTTTGTATTTCATCATTGACAGTTGGGAATGAAAGAATTCAAATGTCCTTATTTAAAGAAAGCCAAACAAGACAAACTTCCCGCCCTATCCTTAGGGCAGGGATGACAAGTTAAGTTGACATCAAGATTAGCAGATGAGCATTCAGCCACTTTGCCAGTCATTGCTACTGCATGGACTCCGTGCAGCAACAGAACATTTGCTCTGAACAACCTACAGTCTGTCAAATTCCATAGCAGTTTCCAAGGCAATGATATGTTCTTGGTCTTTTCTTTATGTATTGCACAATGCTTTAGAAATTGCACAACAAAGAAGAGGGAAGCCCTTTGAACCCAGTGGGGGAAGATCCCCTGATTACCAGAAAGAGGTTACTTTGCAGATGGATTCAAATTCTTTCTGCTTCTTACAAGAGGGCACCAGCTCTACACCGTCTAGATGAGGGGGTGACACTCAAATCTCTAACCTCAGTGCACATTTCCAGAGAAGAAATTTTATTTGAAATTTCACTGGCAATTGGATTGCATTGACTGCCCTATGTTTATGGGTGAAGGAGGAGGTAAAGATTTAACATAAGAAACACACATGGGTATCTTTGATTGAATATAGGACCCCCACTGGTCATGCTAATGACCAGCAACTTCACACACAAACAGGGACCACAGAGCAAAATGAAGAATAAAGTCATAGGGTGAGATATACTTAAGTCTGGATCCTTATCCTGCGACTTATCACCCATCACCTTGGTCATGTTATTGAATTTCCATAAACTTCAGTGTTTTTCTCTGAAAAAAGGGGCTAACAGTAGTACCTATAGCATAGGATGATTGTTGGAATTAAGTTGGAAATTGCATATAAAGCACTTAGCACAGTGCATTGTCAACAATTGGCAGTTCTAAATAAATATTAACAACCATTATTACTATTTTTGCTATTATATGCTCAACAGGAAAATGCACACTCCTGTCTTCTATGTTCCCTGTCTGTGTGTGTGCATGGGTATGTGTGTATATCTGTGTTTGTATGTTATTTATTTACTTATATTTTAGCAACTCACAGTGTGCCCTAGAATATTCTGAAAAAAAAAAAAAAAAAAAAAAAAAGGAAAGCAATTCTTCCCTTCACCCGAAGTGGTATTTAAAGATGCTTAATATAATTTAGAAACAGCCCCTTACCTCCTCACATACTCAGGCTATACTAGGTAGAAGGTGGTATACTCATTTTTTTAGACCAAAAATGACACTAACTCTGAATCCACCTAAATAAATCTAAAAATATGAATGAAAATATTTCTGACATAAGATTTGTCAGCATAAATATTGATATCCAATCTTATCCCCAAATCAGAAGCCGTATAACAAATCCATTCATTATTGGGGGAATGGTTGTGATCTCATTTGAAACATTTTAAAAATAGCACCCTAAAGAAAATATCAGGAAGCTAATATAACATGTATTCATTTATCTTTTGTTTTATTCATTCTGTGGATATGTATTGATTTTATTTCATGCCAGGTGTTGTGAGACACAGGATCAGTGATAGACACATAAGCGAGTTCCCATTCCTTCTTACAGAAGTTCAGGGGAGGTATGCATATGTATGTATACTGGGCCAGGTAGAAAGTGGCAAGTGCTCTAAGGGAAGCACATAGTAAGTGCTATAAGAGTCAGTATATGGAAATGTTAATATTAGTTTAATTATGCCTTAAGATTAAGGTAGTTTCATACGTGACAAGTAAATTTGAATCTGCAACTTTTACTGCCACCAGCTGCCTTGTAAACAATGATTAGGTATATCATAATTTAAGCACAGAGAAAGTATCAAGATATTAGGTAGTTCAAAAGCAACTAGTGCATTTTAACATATTCTAAAAGAAAGTGAACGTGAAAGCAGTAAAATACATAAAATGATGGAAACAGCTTAGTTCTGATCTTAATGACTGATTTCTGCTTAGTAGATCTGTGCAGTTGAGAGGAACTCAATTTATTTTCTTCAAAAATTTAACCTTGAATTTTCTTCTCCTGTTAAAGAAAAAAAATCAGCAGAAAGTTGACATTTATGTGAATTTTGAATAAAAATGTGAAACAAACTGAGGCAGTAGCACTCCAGTCCGCCATCTGGGATTTCACACTACTCAGTGAATTCCAGAAATTAGATTAATATGGAAGAACTCAGAAAGGGGAATTTCCTTTCCGAGGTAATTACAAGGCTCACCTATTATCAGCGGAAAATCTGCAGCCACTAATTGCTTTCCTCAAGTCGCATGGAAGACCTCAAATGAAATACAAGCCCAGAATGTGTTTTCAAAATGAGAGTTCTATTCCAACGATCTATGGGTATAACTATTAACATTATTTGGAAATATCAAAGTATAAAGATATTTTTATTGTGAGAATTTAAAAAGTACTGCAAAAGCACAGGTCAAAATATTAATCTGCTCTTCCTGAAAACATTTGGAAGTTAGGGTTTTGCTTCAATATTTTCACTTGCTCCAATCAGCTTTCTTTATCCCCCAAATGACTTCTTCCGAATTGTGTACAATTTGAGTTCAGAACATTTGGCTCTGGTTTAAGATTTGCACACTATGGAGAACCAGCACTGCTCTCAGACTAAGAGGATTCCAAACAGCTTCTCTGGACAGCAGGTGCTGTGGCTGAATAGTGAGGCCCCTTTGTGGAGCTGGGACCGGTCAGACACTAATGGACTGGCTGAAGGTCTTCAAGACCAGGTCCCCCCAGTATCTGCCCCATCCCTCACTCCCACTGCCAGCTCCATGAGGTGAAGTGTATTAGAACACCTATAGTAGTTTCAGAGACAGAGCTCCCTCTTAAAATAAATAATGTGCACAATCTTTGACAAGAAACAAAGACTGCAATTATTTCCTTAGAAAATGTAGAAGTAAACAACGTGATGTATGGGAGAATATTTTCATTCCTTCTGAAACTTTGGAAATTATAGTCAAACAATTTAGAATGTATGTGTTAATAAAAGATCTTTTGTCTAATTTATGTACATCACTTTACCACAGATCTATGGAATTTAGGTTACATTTGTATAATTCCATAAGGGGTTTTTGATTGCTTAAGCGCCACCTGTTCTTTATAAATGCTGTGACTGACATCAAGTTTTCCTCCATATGGTGATGACATTTTTGATTACTATTTGTCTTCTTACATTTTAATAGTGAATTGAGTTAAAATAATTTAAAGTCTGTTTCCCAATAGCTTCATATAACTGAACAGTACTGTTTATGAGTTTTATCTTTCTGTATTTTGAGTCGACATAATTTTTTAAAAGAGCTTAAACTAGCTACAGAATACAGCTTTATAGGCTTAAATGAGTAATTTTTCAGTTGCGAGCTAAAATCAAGAGTAGAATCAATACAGGCATCTCTGTAATTGAAAACCAGTGGGTGATAATTCTGTACTGAAAACAAGATAATAAGAAGAAAGATGAGCTATTGGTGGGAAAAAGATAAGGTTAAAGTTGTGATCTCAATTAAATATCAACGATTATTAACATTGCAATAAAACTTCCACTTATAATTTATCCTTTATTTTCTTCTTTTGAGATATAATTATGACGATATGCAAAATAATTTAAGCAAATCACGGTAGAATCAATTTAATTTATTATTTCTGC
Organism: Rhinopithecus bieti; assembly: GCF_001698545.2. NCBI lineage: Eukaryota > Metazoa > Chordata > Mammalia > Primates > Cercopithecidae > Rhinopithecus > Rhinopithecus bieti. Next base: position 293,276 of record NW_016828382.1, read on the forward strand.
TAATTTAATATTTACAGCACTGTTAATATGCAAATATTTTGGAGAGTAGAAATAGTTCAGTTTTTTTTTTTTTGGTATGTAAAGATTTATTTCTCCATATTTTGATGTATTATTTTCACTTGATATGCATGTAGTTTGGAGATAACAAAAGGGGACAAAGCAAAGCATGTGACATTGAGATGCACAATGAAGGAAGAGTGAATTTCTCTCACCTTCATGCCTGACAGTGATTTCCTTATAGTCATTTAAAGGCCTACATATTTTTGCATTAAAAGTGAAAAAAAAAAAAAGGTCACTTTCCTGTTTATGATGACTTTCTATATTTTTCTATTTCTTTATATTATACAAGCTTCCCAATTAATTTCTAGCCATTTATTTAATTCTGATACACTCTTTGAAGCTGTTTTCCATCTCTCTCTCATTTTGAGGGAACCCAATAACTTTTCCTGTTTCTTCTGTTTCCTACATTTATTCTTCCAAACTTCAATATTTTTTATTATTCAAGCCCCTGAGCTTCTGATAAACTCATATTATCTGTAAGCAAATAGCCTACAAATATCTTAAGCCAGTATAACAAGGACAAAATGCTTTGCTTTATTCCACTATTAATAACTGAACAGAAAAATAAAAATTAGGAAACAAATTCTGATTGAACCTTATATATATTAACTTAAATATAATGAAGAATAATTTGCCCTGCCTTAATATGAATACACAGTGATAATTTATGCAAATGAATATTTAAAATCAGTCAACCGTACAATATTGTTCAAAGTTATTTAGTAGTTTGTTAGAAAACGGACTCTTGGTTATCTATAGAATATAAGTGCGTTAGATAATGTACAAATTCTAATCTAGTTTTCAAAATTCTGATCTTTCAGAATTGAAGAACTTTACCCTCTTGCTATAGAATCTTTCAGAGTGGCCATCTGGCAAAAATTTTATTTCACAAATATTTATCAGGTAAGTTTGGCTTTGCCATATATAAAGTCTAGCTTGGGGTGGTCGAGAAGAAGACAGCTGAATGCAAACAAATGTGCTATATTGAAAACAACGATTATTACCACCAGTTTAAATTCTATCAGAGTCTTGGTTCCGGCCAGTACTTTATATATTTTGCCTTAAACATATTTTTTTAAAATTATACTTTTAAGTTCTGGGATACATGGAGAGAACCTGCAGGTTTCTTACGTAGGTGTACATGTGCTATGGTGGTTTGCTGCACCCATCAGCCCGTCATCTACATTAGGTATTTCTCCTAATGCTATCCCTTCCCTAGCCCCCAACCCCCCAACAGGCCCCAGTATGTGATGTTTCCCTGCCAGTGTCCATGTGTTCTCATTGTTCAGCTCCCACTTATGAGTGAGAACATGCCGTGTTTGGTTTTCTGTTCCTGTGTTAGTATGCTGAGAATTATGGTTTCCAGCTTCGTCCATGTCCCAGCAAAGGACATGAAGTCATCCTTTTTTATGGCTGCATAGTATTCCATGGTGTATATGTGCCACATTTTCTTTATCCAATCTATCATTGATAGGCATTTGGTTGGTTCCAAGTCTTTGCTATTGTGAGTAGTGCTGCAATAAACATACGTGTGTATGGTCTTTGTAGTAGAATGATTTATAATCCTTTGGGTATATACCCAGTAACGGGATTGCTGGGTCAAATGTTATTTCTGCTTGTAGATCCTTGAGGAATCGCCACACTGTCTTCCACAATGGTTGAACTAATTTACACTCCCACCAACAGTGTAAAAGCATTCCTATTTCTCCACATCCTCTCTAGCATCTATTGTTTCCTGACTTTTTAATGATCACCATTCTAACTGGCACAAGATGGTATCTCATTGTGGTTTTGATTTGCATTTCTCTTTTTCTTGTAAATTTGTTTAAGTTCCTTATAGATTCTGGATATTAGGCCTTTGTCAGATGGGTAGATTGCTAAACTTTTCTGCCGTTCTGTAGGTTGCCTGTTCAGTCTGATGATAGTTTCTTTTGCTGTGCAGAAGCTCTTTAGTTTAATTAGATCCCATTTGTCAATTTTGGCTTTTGTTGCCATTGCTTTTCGTGTTTTAGTCATGAAGTTTTTGCCCATGCCTATGCCCTGATTGATATTGTCTAGGTTTTCTTTGGTTTTAAGTCTTACATTTAAGTCATTTAAGTCTTTAATCCATCTTGAGATAATTTTTGTATAAGGTGTAAGGAAGGGGTCCGGATTCAGTTTTCTGCATACGGTTAGCCAGTTTTCCCAACATCATTTATTAAATAGGGAATCTTTTCCCCATCACTTGCTTTTGTCAGGTTTGTCAAAGATCAGGTTGTAGATGTGTGGCATTGTTTCTGAGGCCTCTGTTCTGTTCCATTGGTCTATATCTCTGTTTTAGCACCAGTACCATGCTGTTTTGGTTACTGTAGCCTTGTAGTATAGTTTGAAATCAGGTAGCATGATGCCTCCGGCTTTGTTCTTTTCGCTTAGGATTGTCTTGGCTATATGGGCTCTTTTATGGTTCCATATGAAATTTAAAGTAGTTTTTCTAATTCTCTGAAGAAAGAAGGTATTTCTCCTAATGCTCAATGGTAGCTTGATGGGGATAGCATTGAATCTATAAATTACTTTGTGCAGTATGGCCATTTTCACAATATTTATTCTTCCTATCCACAAGCATGGAATGTTTTTCCATTTGTTTGTGCCCTCTCTTATTTCCTTGAGCAGCGGTTTGTAGATCTTGAAAAGGTCCTTTACATCCCTTGTCAGTTGTATTCCTAAGTATTTTATTCTCTTTGTAGCAATTGTGAATGGGAGTTCACTCATGATTTGGCTCTCTGTTTGTCTGTTATTAGTGTATAGGAATGCTTATGATTTTTGCACATTGATTTTGTATACTGAGACTTTGTGGAACTTGTTTATCAGCTCAAGGAGATTTTGTGTGGAGATGATGGGCTTTTCTAAATATACAACCATGTCATCTGCAAACAGAGACAATTTGACTTCCTCTCTTCCTATTTGAATACGCTTTATTTCTTTCTCCTGCCTGATTGTCCTGGGGTTCTGGCCAGTATTCTGCACAAACACAACACTTTAAACATATAGTAAAGCCTAAAATTAAGTTGCATTATACAAGGAGAAAGTTATATTTCTATAAAGAAATTGGAAGGACACTTCCCCAAGTGATGAAAACAGTNCAGAAGAGGTAGTTAGTGCAACAAATTGCATGTATTTCTACTTGGAATATTCTACTTTAAATGGACAATTTATAAGACTCAAATATAACAGTGTATACAGGGAGGTGCTTTGTTATAGAAAACTATACAATAAAAGAATTGGTAAATTAAAATAAAATTATTTATATTAAAAACTTTTAGCAACTTAATCATGTTAAAATTATATAAAAGTTATAAAATTTTTCAAATAAAACATTGTCATTAAATTTTGTCTATCTACTAGCCTATCAAAATTTCTGAACCAAAATCTTATTCTTTTTTGTTAAAAGGGTAATAGAGACAAACAGGAACCAGATAGACTTTCTGCTATCTGATGGAAAGAGAACTGAAAGGGAAATAACATTCATACTGCTTGATTCCACATCTTTTATTTCTGGGTCTAAAATAGCCTCAGTATCTTCAGAACTATGTAGTCTACGTTTTTGAAAATATTGATTCAACAGACAATAAAACAAATTGCAAAGATTTTAAAAATAAAATAGGTCAAAGATGTATACACAGATCACCGAAACAATGCCTGACATATAGTAAGCATCAAATAGAGGTTTACTGAATGAATTAACTCATGCATTTAACTAAATATATAGTGAAGAATACTGGCTGTTCCAGGTTTTTTTTTGTATATATAGAATAACTCAGATTATTCAATAAATGGTCCTGAGAAGTTGGTGAACAATTCAGGAACAACAACCCAGTTTTTCCTTTGGAAAAAATCCTTCCTTATACAAATCCCAATTTCTGCTAGGTTTGCTAGGCTTATAGGGTGTAGCACTAAGGATGGAGCCAATACTAAGGAAAGCAAATTCTAGAGACAGAGAAAGATTCTCTGAACACTTAAATTCAGCTCTACCTATAATAATTTCCTGGGCTTTACAATTATTTAAGTCAACAATATTCCCCCTAAACTTGTATGAAATGCTTTGTAGATCAGGCTGAAGAAATAAATTCTACCATTTAGTAGAATGGCAAATAGGGAAGCACTGAATATACTGTAGACAAACATCCTGTGATCTAGACCTATGTACCTGCAGGTACCAAAGCCCCTTGCTTTGATTTCTACAGCTTCTAAAGTCCGTTCCAGACTTCTCTACCTAATTTTCTCCTTTCTTCATCCTCCATCCAATACCTGATTACCCTTCAACACTTACTTCAAATGTTACCTGTTGTCATGAAATCTTTTCTAACAGGAAATTAAGTCATTTTGTTCTTTCTGCTTCCATTGCACTTTGTATAGAACTCATTCATAAGTTTTCCCTATTTTACCAAAATTACTTGTATGTTTACATGTATGTTTCATCTCTTTGAGCTGAATTCATATTTGAATTGCCAGCATCTGGTATACTGTCTAACACAAAGTAGGAGACTAATAAATGTTTGATAAATGAACAAGTGAATTAATGAATAAAGGTAATACTAATAATGGTTTGAAAAACTCAGCTGATCTATCTGCTAAAAATTTACTACTCAAGTGTTACCCATTTCTTGCACTCTAAATGACATGACATGTTTTACATATCTGGGAAAACTGTAAGACCTCTTTATTTCTTGCTTTTGCATGAATTTCATGGTCCGTTTTCAGGTAAATTCCTGAGAAGATGAATTTTGTTTCAATACCTCTGAAAGCAAAGCCCAATGCATTCGCCTCTGAATGTTGATGGCAGATCCTATTGTCTCTTTTGCTCTTTCCAACAAAATCTAGAAGAAAATGAGCATGGAGTTCTGTTCACGCCTCAATCTTCCTAATAGTAACAAGTCTTTCCGCCAACACAACTGTTTCTTTTCTTTTTAACAATGGCATATGGTTCATATGTTTACAGCAAATTTCCACAAAATACTTTTTCTTTTTAGAGAAAGATAGGTTGGGTTACGAACTCTTAATCTGCACCTCACTTCCTACGCACAAAAACAGAGTCCTTGGGTCTGTACAAGCTGTGGACATATGTGCAATGAAAGCACAGCAAAGGCGAATGGAAATTTATTTCAATGAGTTTACTGTAAGCACACTGTTTTTTTTTTTAATTGGTAGGTTTTTAAATTGGTATTGGTAGGTTTTAAATGCCTAATTATCTTCATATAAATGGCACCCTATCATCCTAAAAGTGTTGTACTCGGTGCCCTGTGCTGTTTATTATTTTGCATTACAATTATCATGCAAAGCAGAGAAGGTGACTTTAAGCAGCTCATTTAAAGTGCTTTTTTTCTTAAGTGTAAAATCTTTGGGAGGCTATTTACATAGATGTTTATCATTGGGTGTTAAAATCAGTCCAATTATAAGTACACAAAAGTTTTATTATGGGTTTAATTTTGAAATGTAAATGACCATTGTAAAGTGCCTGCTGAAATTTTAATTTGTGCTTGTATTTTTGTCTATGGATTCACAAGCCATCCTGTATTGAAATTAATTATAGAGATACACAAAATGTTCAAAGATAACAGAACCTGTGTGGTAAAATTGCCTAAAGGTATGCAATGCAATCCCCTCTTTGGAATTGGACATTAACAATGTTGTAAGAGAGTGCTCGTCTGCCACCCAAACCACTAGCAACGCTGTGTAGATGATAGGATTCCACTTCATGTTGCATTCTGTTGCCATGGCTATGATGGCCTTAATATTGTATGCTCACAGCAAGGTTGCAATTAGTATTTGGATTTAGAAGAGAAACATAATGATCTCATATTGAAGAAACACTTGTTTAATACTATTTTGGATCTAGGCATCCTTTCAAGTTGCTAACGAGCAGCTCTGTTGGTCAGAAAAAAAATCACTCAGCCATTTTGTACCTGCATCCTCAGTTTCTTTCAAACAAACTTCACTGGATAGAGAGCCGATGATGCTTCTGGTATGTCTACATGCCCCCTCTGCCAGTCATCAAAAGCCACATTCCTTGTGTACTTTTAAAGTTATAATAGACTTTCATATGATTTCTTATGTAGTGAGCACTGATGAAGCTCCATTGCCTTAATAATAAGATTGAAATATATACTACATACCCCTGAAAATGCATTCGGGGTATGAGTTGTAAGAGTTTTGGGATTTGATATATGCACGGTCAGCCTCATGAAATACAGTTCTGGATCAGCAGACATGAGAAGGGCTTATCATTTATGAAAAAGGAGGCTTAATTTCTCCATAGTGTTCAGTAATCATCTATTGTGAGTCTTTTTACTCTTTCACCCACTTAGAAAACATTCAGTTTCATGTTATTCACATGGAAGTGGCAACGGGTGAGAAGATCAGGACATGGCTGGGTCCAGGGAGTGGGAGGTGGGAAAAGCCTGCCTAGGATAAGAAATGAGGACGAGCAATTGAGAAAAGTCAGGATGGCTGTCCCATGTTCTCCAACTATGAAATGTAGACAGATTGTCAGAGCCAAGACCCCTGCAAGACTCCAGCCATGCAGCGTGGAGAGAAAGTCCTAAGCTGAAGTTGAAGCTGAGAGCTCCAGGAAGGGAGAAAGCACTGAATAAACGGGCCAAAGTGTCTTTGATAGCAGCTCAAACAGTGGAAAAAGCAACATTGTTGGTATCAGTTTTGTTTTATTACAAAAGTGAAGGTTTTTTTGTGTGTGTGTGTTTTTTTGGGGTTTTTTTTAGGATACATTGACCTATGATATGTGGGTTGGCAATTGCAGATATAAAAGACACAATAGCTACCTCCTTTTGCATGCAAGAACCTCAAGTCATACTTTCAGCTTTATCATATTATAAACAATGAAATATGATCCTCTAACCTACTTATTTTCATGGAATTGTGTTATTGGAACCTGGGGTCATTATTATATTAAACTTGCAAATAAGCTTTGGGGAGCTACAGAAAGCTCACAGCGTCTCCTGAACTCAATATTGTTTGGGATCTGAAGATGAGCTCCAGAAAGACACGAGAAACTGTCCCTTCTGGGAGAACCAGGAGATACCCTGGGAGCCAGGCCATATTAGTTTGGACAGTATCAAGAAGGTATTATGTAAAACCACCAAACTGCAGAGGGAGGCTGGAAAGAAACTAAGAGACACCAAACAGATCGAACTGAAGGAAAGAGGTGGAGCCATAAATAAAAGCTAGAATTAGTGTTACGGTACAAAATAGGAGAAGAAAAAAAAAAGGATGTTGATAATAATAATAATTACTATTTACTGAGTTATTTTGCACCAACCATGTATGACATACCATATGTCATCTCATTTAACGTCTCATTTGTGAGCAAGATACAGTCTTCCCCAGATTGGAAGGAAGACTTTTGTGTTTCCATCTTCACCTTTCTTTCCAATTCTTTACAGCAGTCATTTCAAATAATCTCCACTCTCCTCAAACTTCCAACCTAAACCTCAGTCTCAACAGATGCTGTCACCTCCTACTCCAAAAGGAAAATAGCCAGGAGATAAGAACTCCCTTACCTGACTATGACGAAACTTGGAAATGTAGCTGTAGCCACAGCCATCCTCTCTGCTTCCCTCCAGGTGCAATGGGAGAAGTATTGCCCTTAAAATGTAAAGTTAATCTCTCCACCTATACAAGGAATTCCATTCCTGCTTGTTCCTTGGAGCAAGTCCTTCTTTCCATTTCTCCAGATCTTTTCCCTTTCTCCTTAAAACTATCAGTAAAACCAAAGAAACTTTCCTTGAGCCTATGTCTCTTTCCAGCTTTTCTCCTTTCTCTCCTTCCTTTTAAAGCCCAGTTTCTTAAAAGAGCTACTTATATTTGTTCTCTTCACTTCTTCACTTTTCTTGTACTCATCGACTTACTGCAGTATAATTTTTCCTACTGTGGTCCATTGACACTGTTTGCTCCAGTGGGAATCTTCTGGTTATTAAATTCAATAGAAAGGTTTTGATTACCAAATACTGCTTATTCTCATTCATAAGCAGAAGCTAAGCACTGGGTAAACATGGACATAAGGATAGAAACAATAGACTCTGGGAACTACTTGGGGGAAGGATGGGGAGGGCAGAAAAACTACCTACTGGGTATAATGCTTGCTACCTAGGTGACAGGATCATTTGTACCCCAAACCTCAGCGTCATGCAATACACCCATGTAACAAACCTGCATGTGTACCTCCTTGTATCAGTCCATTTTGTATTGCTATAAGGGAATACTGAGGCTGGGTAATTTACGGCAAGAGGTTTATTTGGCTTATGGTCCTATGGGCTGTACAGGAAGCATAATGTTGGCATCTGCTTCTGGTGAGAGCTTCCAGAAGCTTACAATCATGGTCGAAAAGTGAAGGGGGTGCCCCTATATCACATGGCAAAAGAGAGAGCAAGGAAGAGGGGGAGGTGCCACACACTTTTAAACAACCAGATCTCACATGGGTTCATTACCATTCATTACTGTGGGGAGGGCACCAAGCCATTCATGAGGGATCTGCTGCCATGGCCCCATACCTACTACCAGACCCCACCTCAAACACTGGAGATTACATCTCAACATGACATATGGAGGAGATAAAACATTCAAACCATATCTATAATAAAAATTGACATTATAAAAAATAAAAATTCAGTTAAAGATTACTAAAGAAAATTATATGTAAGGAAAAAATTAAATTAAAATTTTAAAATTATTGAATGAAAACAAAAGATTTTGGTTCCTAATATATGTAACTCTTAACAACACTACTTTTGTTTTACACTACTTTTTTTCTTTTTTTAATTGAGATGGAGTTATACTCTGTTGCCCAGACTGGAGTGCAGTGGCACAATCTTGGCTCACTGCAACCTCTGCCTCCTGGGTTTAAGCGATTCTCCTGCCTCAGCCTCCCAAGTAGCTGGGACTACAGGCACCCGCCACCACGCCCAGCTACTTTTTTGTATTTTTATTAGAGACAGGGTTTCATCGTGTTAGCCAGGATTGTCTCCATCTCCTGACCTCATGATCCACCTACCTCAGCCTCTCAAGTGCTGGGATTACAGGCATGAGCCACAGCACTCGGCCAACAACACTACTTTTAAAAATAATGTCGCCTCTAGGCTTCATGATACTACACTTTCCTGGTATATCTATTGCCTGATACTCCTCAATTTCCTTTGCCAGCTCTTTATTCGGTCAGGCCTTTGAAGACTGATGTTCCCCTTGGGTCTATCCTTGAGCATGTTCTTTCCATACATTCCCTGTGGCCTCTCAATCCCTCATGTGGCTGCAAAACACTTACCTCTATATTGTCTCCCAAGTTTGTACCTCCATACTAAATCTCCCACCTGATCCAGTCAAAGCCTCCACTCTCTCACCTGAATGTCTAAAGCAACTTTCTTACTTCTATCTTTACACCAAGTCTTGACCCCACCATCTTGCACTATAAGCAGAATGATCATGTAAAATGCAAATCTTACCATGTTACCTGATCTTTTAATGACTTTTAACTGTCCTCATGATAAAGCCAAGCTTTCTAACATGTCTTAAAAATCCTTCGTGGTCATGTCCCCATAAAACTTTCTGGCCTTATTTCTTCCCTCTTTTGTGCAGCATGGTGGCTTAATTGCTTATATTAAGTACTTATTAATTTCTTTTCTGGTGCCTCCAGAGAAAAAATTTCTCCAATGTACTCATTAATGTTGCATAAGGTCTAAATGTTGCTAAAAGACAAAGTATCTCACTTCAGTATTCCTGCTTTAGAGCTTTAGATGTGAGTTGGGATGTCTTTTTGTGTCTTGGAGGTAATTTTTCCAAGCACCTAATCCAGACTAACACATGGGATGGGTGGTTTATGAAGTAGATTTTCTGGTTGAGATCAGGCCTCTTTCTTTGAGTCCAGGTCCAGCCATGAGAAAATGTTGGGATATAAACTCCAGTCCCCTCGAATAATATCTCAGAAAGATTTGGACAGTGAGCTCGGGGATGAGAAAGAACCTGTCAGACATTGGGCCCACATTTCATTTTAGGGCAGAGCAGAGATATTATTAGATTGCATGGTAATAAAAGCAAGAAGACAATTTGCTTTTTCCATTAGCTCAACTAGACCTAAACTTGCAGCCAGAGCAACACTATAGGCAGTTGTCTAAAATAAATACTCTTTTTAGTTAAAGACTGTCAAATTGCCTCCAGTGGGCTCAGCTGGGTCTTGTGACTGACTGAGAGTAAGAAAGGCAGTATGATTTCTAAAGGATTACTGCCGAGACTTTGCTGAGAATCATGACTAGGAAATGGTTCATCAAGGAACCACTGTTAACAGTAACCACTGCCCTCTACATCTGCCTCAAGCTGCCTCCAGGAACCACTACTGGGCAACTCTATAGAGATCCAAGTTGGGATTAAGCGTATCGAGTGTTGGGTGGAGTTTGAACATCTTGCCAAGTAATATTTATTTTTTTCTGGGTCAGTTCTTCATTTCTCTTGTAGGAATAAAGGCATAAATTCTTATTGTTTGCTTACCATCTGGTGAGAAGTGTAGAGATTGTAGGTGTTTTATTATTCTTCTCATTTATCAGAGAGAATAACATGAACCTGATGGAATTACTAGTGGTAGTTCCAGACAATAGAAGGCTCACATTAGCTTAGTCCTCAAAATATTATATGGCAGGGCATACACTGAAAGGAGAAGGCTGCACTAGGAAACTGGATTACTTCTGATTTATACAACAAATCAACATATTTTGAACACAGTAAGTGAAATAAAGGTTCACACCAGTCAGGGTGTAATAGTGAAAAACAACATGTAAACCGTGATAGGTTGAGTCAGCAGAGGGATTACTTCTCACGAATGCTGCATACCCAACTTAAGTTGGCCAGGAGGCTCAAGATTGCAGCCAATGAACAGCTAAAACTTAAAACATGGGTTCTAGAAGGTCTTACATCAGCTTTTAAACACTTTAGTACAGAAATAACATGTCCATTTTGTTCACCACTCATTGGCCAGCCCCCTGATACCCCTTACCATCTAAACTCAAGGCTAAGAAGTGACATCCTACCATGTGACCTGAAGACAGAGAGTTCAAAAGAATTGAGAGACAGCACTAATGATGATCACAGTAAATATGTGGTGAATAACAGATAATTTTGCATCATGAACATTTCTATTATGACCTACAACGCATATATGCTGAATGTTCTAAAATAATAGTTTTCAGTCTTGAAAAATTGTAAACTCCCAAGAATATATGGAATCCCAGATTGAGAAACTAAAGTTAAACATGGTCATGTCAGGTGATCACCTAAAGCAACTGTAAGTGCAAGTAGAACTGAAATTGTTTAGTAGATATTCCAAAATAAGCTAATTTTAATATTTAAAAATTTTTCATCAAAATGAAAACGTAACACATAAAATTTGTACACAGAATAGAAGATTCCTGAGTATATTCCCAAGAACTCTCATTTGGTTATAGACACCTATTTGAAAAATAGTTCTCAGTTAAAGAAAAATAACTAACATTTATATATTAAGTGCTTGCCATGAACCAGACATTGTCCAAGTGCTCTGCATGAAATAACTGCTTCGATCTGCATGAGAACTATGTTACACAGGTATTTGTTATTCATATTTACTTGTGGGGGAACTGAGGCACAGAGATGGTAAGTCATACTGCTAGTAACCAGTTTTACTTTAATTTGAACTCAGGACGTCTGGGTGTAGGGCGCTCATTGTTCTTAACCTTTGCACTATGCTGCCTCTTTATATCTCAATAAGTTTTTAAATTTTGTAAATCATATGCTTAATAAAATATTCCTATAAAGCAATAAACCATTCTAAATATATAGACAGGCTAGAGATTTTCTTACATTTGTTCCTTTATTTATTCAATAGATATATGTTTCCTAATATACACAATAGTGATATTGACACAGAAGAGGGTATAAGATACTGCGCATCTTTCCATCTACAGGCAAAACTGAGCTATATACACAATGATCCGGAAAACAAAATAGAAAGAGATTATAATATACATGCAAATATTTAGCTTATTTATTTATTTCTGGTTTATTAGGACCCCTCCCCTCCAGAGTGTAAGCCTCATGTGATGAGATGCTATGTCTACCTGGCCCGCCATTATTTCCTCCATGCCCAAGGGCCTAGGAAATTGTTGGTGCTCCCTAAGTATTTGTTGGAGTGAAGGAATGAATGACTAGCAGCTTCACTCCTGGCTAGATGTCAAGCACAGTAGTGGGTGCTTTATGTGGTTTTTCTCATTTAATTTTCAAAACACATTTTACAAATAGGAAACTTTAGGCCGGGCGCAGTGGCTCAAGCCTGTAATACCAGCACTTTGGGAGGCTGAGACAGGCGGATCACGAGGTCAGGAGATCGAGACCATCCTGGCTAACCCAGTGAAACCCCGTCTCTACTAAAAAATACAAAAAAACTAGCCGGGCGAGGTGGCGGGCGCCTGTAGTCCCAGCTACTGGGGAGGCTGAGGCAGGAGAATGGCGGGAACCCGGGAGGCGGAGCTTGCAGTGAGCCAAGATCCGGCCACTGCACTCCAGCGTGGGCAACAGAGCGAGACTCCGTCTCAAAAAAAACAAAAACAAAAACAAAAAAAAACAAATAGGAAACTTTAAAGTTCAATCAATTAGAAATGACAAAGCCAGAATTTGAACCCAAGTCTTTACAATTTTGCATTTGATACTTCTTCTGACTCAAAAACACTGTCTCTCATTGTGGCCTAGAGGAATACAAAGCTAAATGAGAAATTGTTTTCTTCCGAGCTCATGCATGACAATAAACAAATCACATATACAAAGCAACATTTCCAATGACTCCCACCATTTTTGTCTAAAGCAAGGACAAGAGGATATATTGCAAAGCCAGATGACTAGATATTTACCAGTCAGAAATGTCTGAAAAAAATACAGCTTGATTAGTGAATTGCAGTATGTTCAGTAATTAATTAAGAGTTTGATTTGTAAAAACAAAGCATGATGGCTCCTACACACACCATGTGTCCCCTGAGCAAATGAAGATAGAGCTTAATGCTGAGGCTCCCAATTCAGCTAAGCAGTCACAGATGTGACTCAAATTAGAAGAATGAACTCTGAATAACAATAACGCCATCCAAATTAGCAGGAAGTATGTAAAATCTCTCCCAGAAAAGCTGGAGACTGAGTCTAGGTCCAGGTTTGTAAGCTTTATATTCTGCTAAAGCTGATTTTTGGATTTGCTTGAGCCAGTACCGCATATCATGGGCACTCTTGCAGAAATGAGAAAAGCGTTCTAGTTGTTCAGCAGAACACACTTAGCAAGAGCTTTAAAGTCTACAGCTCATATTAGAAAAACTACCCATTACCATTCTAGGAAATGTGTGTGTGTGGGTGTAACAGAAGTGCACTATCAAGCAGTCACAGTATCTGGAAACAGGGAGATAAACCCTCTGTTGGAAGTGGTTGCCTTTGTAGAAAGCAGAGTTTGAAAGAGCATGGTAGTAACATTTTGCTTGGTTTTGTCTAAGCTTTGTTATAAGCTTATGTGTCTTTTTAGAGTACACCAAGTATTTCATATTGACAAAAAATCAAAACTCTATTTTTCAAAATAGTCATGTGAGAAAAGGTCACAAAATAAAACTCAGATAAATTGTAATAAGAAATACAAAGATTACGTCTCTGCAACCAAAGGTGAATTGTCCCTTAGGGAATTTATGTAATAAGTATAACCAGAATTATAACATATTTAAGGGATAAGGACGAAACATACTTTGTTACCAAGACACGCATAGCATGCATTTTAGACACTCAGCAAACAAAGAGCTGTCATGGGTGGTCATTTCTTTTCATTAGAAAACAATTTAATAATATCATTTTACTTTTTACTGTGATGAAATGCAGAAAAAAGGAAAGAAAGGGTCTATACCAACTCATCTCTGTCTCCTATTACCTATTACTAATGTTACTCAATTCCATCTCAGTAAATGTTTGGTGTCTTCTATATGCTCATTCCTTATTTCATGACTCTACTTCTCTGTCCTTGGCCATGCATTCTCCACGCTCTCAACCTCTCCCCATCTTGCCTTAACTACTCTCTAGCTCTACTTTTGCAACTTGCTGTGCTTTTGCTCACTGCTGTCTACTCCTCCCTTGCTACTTTTATAGTCATTTTCCTCATATCCATGGAAGACTAATGACCTTTGCTTTTAGCTGCTTCATCATGTTGGCATTTAAACAGTAAAATGGTGTGGTAGGCCTGCCACTGCACAAGGTATCATGAGGACTGCCTTCATTTCTTCACTTTTTGTATTGTGTTTTTCAGTAATCATGTGGCCTCAGCTGACTTCGTAGGCATTTAGTTCACCACATTTTTGATAGACACATAAACTCAAAATATTCAGCTGGAGTCGATGTGACCATTTTGTGAAGAAAACGAAGTTCATAGACTTCTGGAATTTGTAAATAACATTTAGTCTCAACCGTGGCTTTGAAATTTTCAGCTGTATGAAACACTTTGGAAAATAGAAGACAAAAGTCCACCAGAGAGTTGCATTGCATTCTCAGAAGTTAAAAAAATTCCACGATCTCAGTTGTAGGAAAAAATGCTTATTTTTAGTGCTTTCTGTGATTTTCTTGTTGGAAAGAGACACACCTTTCATGACAGTGTCGTCATTTCATGGCCCTCAAAGTTTTCAATCAGTCTTGTTGACTTAAGCCTGGACTACCCAGGGTTAAGTGTGTGACACATGATCAGATCAGTCATCTGGAAGTACTCTTTCTGCAGGTATCGGCACCAAGTTACCCAGAGGAGGCAATTTTGCTTTGTTTTATAATAAAGATCTCAACAGTAACTGATGCTTTGCCCTCTGAATCTCCTTTCACCTTTGGATGGGAGCTGAGAGTCTCAGTAATCTCCAAAACATCTTTCTTGGGTTGATTTTTTAAATTGACAAGCCTTGATATGATTGTGCATGTTCTCATTTCTAACTTATTTTTAATGATAGAGATGGGCTGATAGCATATGTATGTGTTCTCCATTAGGCCAAGGAAATTAAGAGAGAATCTTATCCTCACTCCTTAGTCATTTAAAAATTAGTTTCCTTATTTTCTCGCCCCAGATGAATTCTGCATTGTTTTAATGAATTCATTCACAGTGTGAGGGCACACAGCATTGAAGAGACCTCAAGCAGTTTCACATTACAGACACTGACATAGCTTGCTAGAGATCTTCAAAGGCTTTTGTACTCTATTGCTTCATCATTTCTTGAGAAAATTATTTTTAGGCTGTCACACTCCCCCATTCTTTTTTAAACAGCTACCAAAAAAAAAAAAAAAAAAAAAAAAAAGGAATTAAGGGCAGAGGACATGATCTGAACTATATCTGTTGTTTGAAAGATTAAATAATGTGTAACTGATATAGTTTGCTGAAAAATAGATTTGCCTTATTTGTAAAATGACAAGAATTTTAATGTAAAATGAGGCAATTGAATTATCAGTGGTTTTCCAAATTTCTTTAGGAGCAGATACATCTTAATAAAAAAACAAAATGTTATACAGGTGCCTAGTAAATAAAACGGAGGCTATACTAATTAAAATATAAGTTGGGGACTCGCAGAAATCTGCCTTCTCATCCTGCCTTTTGGCAATCTCTGGGCACCTCTATGAACCTCTTAGACTAGACACTAGATTAGATGATCTTTCATATACATTTCCAAGACAAACACTCTATGATTCTACTCAATTCAATAAAAAAAAATGTATGTGGGTGCCTAAAATATAACTGGAGATACAAAGATAAATGCAGTATCCTCCCTGCCTCAAGAAGCAACACACAATTCTGTTTTGAACACAGTGGCTCATTGTACCCCCATCCCATTAGCATATTAAGCCCAAAAATAACCCACTAGTCTTTCTCCCAGAGAGTATTATGGATCCCAGTGCCTGGTGCTAGTTACTACTCAATTGATTCTTATTGAGCAAACTTATTGAGAGAATGCAAACATTTGAATTAAGTAAGTGAGTTGCATGATTAAATAAATAATGGGTAATATACTAAGAGTAAATGAAAATACAGTCCTAGGGAAATATATTCAATACGAAGGCTTAAAATAAATGTCATCCTTATAAACTATTAAATCAAGTTCCTGTATGGTTAAAAAAAAAAACGTAATGAATGCCCTTCCTTGTCAATTCCCCTACAACAAGCAACGATCAGATACTTCAAAGGAAACCCTATCTTTTACTTAACTATGGAATAGTACTCCATGAGAGGAAATACCTGATTCCATTGATGATTAGCATATGCCTCAAAAAATAGGGAAAAGGACTCTCAATGATTCTTAAGTGTTCACTGTTTTTAATATCTTACTTGCGACTTTTAAGACCTCTCAACCTCAGCTAATATCCTGTAACAAGAAATTCTCTAATATTGACAGAGCAAATAAGCAAATGTCTTGCATATTTTAAGTTGAGAGCTTAAGTATTTCTTTGCCCCCCCTTTTTCCCTTGAATTAGGCAGCCGCATTGCTTTCTTTCTATGGGAATAGATTCACACAGCAACCTGTCCCAACACCTATGATTTGCATTGTGGACCAAAGACCAGTGTGAAGGCCAGTGCCGCAGAAGAGCCCACCAGAAAGTGTGTGAGAATACTCAATGGTATGTTGAGGCAAAAAAAATCATGATTTTATATTCACTGGTTGCTGCCTTGTCCAGATAAACAATATGTCTAGGTCCCTTTGCCAAGTACACAAGTCATTTTTTGTTCTTTTAGGCTAAAAGGCCAATTTTAATAGAATTTTTTCATTTGGTTAATTCACTCTGGAAAGTAAGAATATAAATAACTTAAATGAAACCATATAGAAACTTACATTTAGAGAAATAAATTTTATAAATGGTTCTTTGAACATAACTGAATATCCTTTGGGTATATAATAGTTACTTATTATAAGGAGCATTACAAATTGGCCACAAGAGAAAGAGAAAACTAACACTTTCATAGCTCTAGTCAATAAGCTTGGCTAGAGCTAACCCAAATGTTAGGTATACTTGTACAGGATAAGATAAATCCATTTAGAATCCACTTAAAGGATAGGATTTTGAAACAAAAAAAAATAATATAGTACAGTATATCCATCCACTTGATTGAATATAATAGTCATTTTAAAAGATCTTTATTAAAACATTTGGAAAAAAGTATTTTGCTAAAGGAAGATATTTCCACAAAGCCATTTTGTGTAGCTATGGTAAAACAGCTAATTTAAAATAACTCATTTAAGCATCTTCAAGGACTGCCTAAATCAGACACTAATGACCCTGTCTATTCATCCTTCACATCTACCATGATTGAAGAAGGTTTGACTTTAATTATCTGACTTGTATAGGTATACAAATAACCTCTGTATCCAGAAAATAAAATGTGTATAACAGTCTTCTGAAGCTGGGTTCTAAAAATATTATTGCATCTGTCTTACAATCGAGTACTAAGAGAGCTACTTAAAATTTAAATGAACATTCACCTAATTGAACTAAGAAACAGATCAAGGTCAGACTTACTATCTAGTATATAGCCCTAAAAGAAAATGGAAAAAGAGAAAGCTTAAAAAATACAGAATTGCTGTCCTCCATATTTTTAAGGACAGAGGACAATATATTGATTATTAGATAGACAAATACATGTGTTAACTAACAGTAAAGTAATATAACCTTCATAATTTTATGAGAGAAATCAGAGTGTTTAAGATGAAGACTATTCAAAATACAGCAATGTAGATCAATCAAAATGGTTTGAGAATACATCACACCATATACAAAAATGAACTCAAAATGAATCAAAGGCCAAAATGTAAGAGATAAAAGCATACGACTTTTAGAAGAAAGCATAGGCATAAATCTTTATGATCTTGGATTAGGCAATTGTTTCTTAGACATAACACCAAAAACACAGGTAATGAGGAAAAAAAGATAAAATAGTCTTCATCAAAATTAAAAACCTCTGTGCTTCAAAGTAAACCATCAAGAAAGTGAAAAAACAACCCACAGAATGGGGGAAAGTATTGATAAATCATATATCTGATAAGAAACTAATATCCAGAATACATAAAGTACTTTCACAACTCAACAATTTAAAAAAATTTAAAAAGGAACAAAGGATTTCAATGGACATTTCTCCAAAGAAGATGTACAAATAACCAATAAATAAAAAGATGCTCAACATCATTATTCATTAGTGAAATGCAAATGAAAACCTCAGTGAGGTTCATACCCATTAGCATGGCTATAACCAGAGAAACAGACAATGACAAGTGTTGACAAGGATGTGGAGAAACTGGAACTCTCATACATTGCTGGTGGGAATATAAAATGATGTAGCCGCTTTGGAAAACAGTTTGGTAGTTTCTCAAAAAAGTTAACCATAGTTACCATATAACTCAGCAATTTCACTCCTAAGTATCTACCCAAGATAAATAAAAATGTGTCCACACAGAAAGTTGTACATTAAGATTTATAGCACCATTATTCATAATTTTAAAAGTAAAAACAGCCCAAATGTCTATCAATTGAGTGGAAAATAAAATGTGGTTTATCCATACAATAGAATATTTTCAGCCATAAAAGGAATGAAGTACTGATATGTGTTATAACATGGATGAACCTTGAAAACATTGTGACAAATGAAAGAAGACAGATGCAAAAGGCCACATGTCATATGACTCTATTTAACTGAAAAATCCAGACTAGACAAACTCATAGAAACAGAAAGTAGATTGGTAGTTTCCAGGGGCTGGAACAGGGAGGGGAAATGAGACATAAATATTAATGGGTTTGGTGTTTCCTTTTGGAGTGATAAAAATTGTCTATAATTAAGAAACTATAGGTGGTGGTTATACAACTTTGTGAAAATACTAAAACTACCTAGTGGTACAGTTTAAAATGTGAATTTTGTCATATATTCATTATAACTCAATTAACAAAAAATGCTTAGAGAAACTGATGACCTTTTCCTAAATGAAAAATTGATAAATAACTAATTTTTTGCAAATATCACTTGTCAGTCAGATATTCCTTAAGTCCTACATCATTGTCCTCATTGTCTCTGATCTCCATCCTGTTTTTCAAGCCATTGGCATCTTATTCTTCAGCAGAAAGGGGTTGTGGGAGGAGGAGGTCTAGGATGAGGAAAGGATGTCTATTTCTTCTTGTTGGTAATTTAAAAAATAATGATCATAATCTGTAACTCTGATGATTTAGTTTTTTATCATGTTGAAAGAGCTGTGTCAAAATAGCTTCTTCAGCCAGGCACAGTGGCTCATGCCTGTAATCCCAGCACTTTGGGAGGCCAAGGCAGGAAGATCACCTGAGGTCAGGAGTTCAAGACTAACCTGGCCAATGTAGCGAAACCCCATCTCTACAAAAAATACAAAAATTAGCAGGGCATGGTGGCACGTGCCTGTAATCCCAGCTACTTGGGAGGCTGAGGCAGGAGAATTGCTTAAGCCCAGGAGGTAGAGGTTGCAGTGAAGTGAGATTGCGCCACTGCACTCCAGCCTGGGTGACAGAGTGGGACTCCATCTCAAAAATAAAAAATAAATAAATAAAATAAAAATAAATGTTGAAGATAGTTTTTTAAGTGTAAGGAAAATAATACCACGTGGAAACAAATCTACACAAAGGAATGAAGAGGGCTATCAGTAATAAATAGGTGTTTAAATGTAAAGAAAAACACCTTTTTGTAGTAATAGAATTGTTCCGTACCTTGATTGTGGTGAAGGTTATATTAGTGTAAATATTTGGTAAAACTTACCAAACTGTCAAGTAGGTGCTTAAATGCCTGTAATCCATTGGATGTAAGTACTTTTCAAATCCTCTAATGTCTTTACTCCTTGGATGTGTGATTGATCATTGATATGGTTTTGATATTTGTCCTGCCCAAATCTTATGCTAAAATGGAATCCCCAGTGTTGGAGGTGGGCCTGTTGGGAGGTGTTTGGGTTATAGGAGTAGATGTTTCATGGCTTGGTGCTGTCCTCACAATGCAATAGTGAGTTCTTGAGGGATCTGGTTGTTTAAAATTCTGTGGCATCTTCCCCCTTCTCTTGCTCCTGCTCTTGCCTGCTCCTATCTTGCCTTCCGCCATGACTAAAAGCTTCCTGGGGCCTCCCGAGAAACTGAGCAGATGCTGGCACTATGGCTCTGTAGCCTGCAGAACTGTGAGCCAATAAAGCCTCTTTTCTTAATTGAAATACCTAATCTCTACTATTTCTTTAAGCAATACAAGAATGGTCTAGCACAATCTTTTAAATTTCTGTCTCTTTTAGTGTACTTTCCATGTACCAAATTCTTCTCAGGAAAATGTTGGATCAATAATGTGAATTTTATTCTCCTATATCTAGTCAAATAAGCATAACTGAAGAAAAAATTACCATGCAGGTATGAACCACTACAAATATGTTTTTCCAGCTTCTACTGGTTCCTCAGTGCTGTGCATGAATTCTTGATATGTTCTTAGCTATGGTCTCTTCACCTCAAATCAGTTCCTTTCATTTCAAATATGAGGGCTGATATTTGTGAGGTTTCTCTCACTTTCTGCAGAACATCTTGCCTTGTCACTTACTTATAAAAGGGAAAGAATCTGGCATAAATTGTCCCAACTGTTGCCCCCACATATTAACAGATCTACATTCACCCATCCTTCTCTCTTCTGTCTACTGTCAGAGAATAAGGTGCCTGGCTGTTCAAGGCCTGCCCCCAATCTGTCCCCTTGACCCAGGCCTCCCATAACTCCTCTGGGATTTCACTCCATCAGTTCTTGCACCCTCTCATTTTTAGCCATCCTCATCACTGACCCTGCATTCAGCTAATAAATATGCTCAAGTTATCTCCCGTCCTAAAAATAAAGTCAAAAATCTATTTCAGTTGGCTACCATATTCTCTCTTCCAAATTTCTGTAAATTGAAAGTAGTCTGTGTTTCTCCCCCAAACCACTCTCTTTAATCTCTGGATCTTCTGACCCACCATTTTGCTGAAAATTTGGCCATAAATAACTCCCCTTCTTACAGTCTTTTTGGATATTTCCTATCCTTAGTGAATCATTCTGCTGTACTTGATACCTGTTGCCCCTTCTTCCCTTCTCCCTTGGTAACTGAGGTAACAGCAGGGGAAAAGTTTGCCCAAGGAGAATGTCAATTGAGAAGAGAAGAAACCCAAAGGTGCAAACTTAGGTGAAGTGAACATTTTAAAAAGCAGGAGCCTATGACTGAAGAACTTTAAATTTAGAGGGAATGGACAGATGACAAGAGGAAAACCAAGCGGTGATGTCGTGGAAGCTAGAGGAGAAAAGGAGAGGGATCAATGTGTCCAGCAATTTCTTCAAGGCAATAGGTTGAGCAAGAGACTGGCAGTTAGGAGCCTCATGCTCTTGGTTCACTTCATAGCCATCTAGTTCTGTGGTCTACCAGTTCTCATCCTTTGAATTTTCAGGTTAGACGACAAGATATCTGAGATCTCTAAAGAATATTGAATAAGCTATTTACTCTGGTGTAGTGAAAGACATCACGTTTAAACCTAAGATCTCAGGTTTAAACGTGATGTCTTTCACTACACCAGAGTAAATAGCTTATTCAATATTCATTTTACGATCATTACTGGACTTTGGCTTCCTACTGCCTTTCCAATAGGCCATTGCAAGATTTTGTCCAGTAGTAACAGTGAGCATTGCAGCATGTTTACTTATCTTCTGTGCTCAAACAACCCAGCCATCTGGGCATTCTCAGCCATAGAGCCTCTTACTGTTTTGAGTCACTACCTTCTAAAGGTTGTACTGGTTTTATCCCAATCTCTATCAAAATAAATGCATGAGCCAAAGAAACTGGCTCATGTGTTATGAATAGATTTGTTCTCTGTAAATACAACTTCCAAAATACTACAAAAAAGTATATGTATTTAGGTTCAGGAAATCCAGAACTGGATACTTTGCTTTTCACCCTTCATTTTCTTTTCCTGAAAGATTTTATCTTACACTTATAAATGGAAACAAAACACCTTGGAAAAAGAAAGTAGTATGGATTAATTTCTTCTATATAATATTCCAGTCCCCTTTAGTCAGAAAATAGCTAAGAGTACTGTTCTTTTGGCATTTGGAGTAAAACTAGTTCCTAACATTCTTTTTTGAGTGAACTTATATCTCAGACACCAAGGAACAAATGAGAAGTGTAAAAACAGCACTGCCTCTACCAACTCCCACTAGTTTTCTGTCTTGAAACACTTTTTAAAAGTTCAATATAAATTGCCTGACAATGGCATTTGCAGCTGTGGCAAGGTGATGGGAAGTGGATTTCTTTTGCCAAGTTTCCTTTGAGGGGTGCTGGTAGCAGTCCTTTCTAACTCTGTGGTTATACCCAGTGCAGCACAGATAGTCTCCAGGAACTTTAAATCCTTTCCTTGCAGCAAATTTACAGTGGCAGCCAAAGAAAACAAATCACTGTGACTTGATGGGAAGAAGGAGATGATTGCCAACTGGAAGATGGCAGTGGAAAGATAAACTTTTACAAAAGAAATAGATCTAACTTGTCAGGAAAGCATGCACCTGTATGAAAGTTCATGAAGCAACGTGTAGAAATACGATGATGAGTTGGGTGATGATAAAAGGAGAGAGAAATAGAATTGATATTGTCATGGAAGTCAGCTTTACACTAAATGGCCAGAGAGGAGATGCACAGTGTTTTCTGAATACAGCCAATAATACTGACACAGAACAGGATCCAGAAGTGATGGGGGTAGGGCTGAGGCTTTATCTAGACAGCTGCTGAAAGTTTCATTCTGCTAAAAGCATTTCTTGACTTGCTTTACTAATAGTTTCATCTCTCAGATGTTTGAGGAAGTGATAAGGGGAACTGCGACTTAACTATGAATTTCAGGGAAGGGTTAGATGATGATGCATCAGGGACAGGAAATTTGTGAGATATTTACCCCTATATTTTGGAGATTTGTAAGAGTGAGGGGTGGGAATTCTGGGAAGAGTCAGAAAGCTACTTCGGCCTTCATGAAAACAGATTTCAAAGAAACCAGACAGAGATTTTTCACATTTTTTAAAAGGAATGTAGCTCAAGAGGGAAGGGCAATTCTAAAAGTGAGGAGAGAAGAGAAAGTCTAACAAAGCAGTTGTAACTTCCAATATTAAAAAAAAATCTTTAAATTTTTGAGCTTTAAATAAATGATAGGTATTTATTTATTAGTGAACTCCCCAGTCACTGGAAACAAACTATTTCTACACAGTTGCCTCCAAATAATGGAATCAAGAGGATTTTTATATAGCATGCGAATTTGAACTATATCAAATGTGTGTGTACCTTGATTCTTTTGGCAGACTGGAGAAGCCTGTGGATCTCTTCTCCTAATAATGATTTTACATGTAGAGAATTACAAAAAAAATTACATTGAAATACAGCTATCTACATTTTAAAAACAAATTCGTGATATAATAAGGTATGCACATCCTCATTAATGCATGAAATAATAAGATCTAATATCAGGTCTAATAACTATTGTAATTTTGAGTAGCACAGAGTGTAAATGTCATTTCAAGATACCTGAAACAAATTTGATGAGATGTGAAAATATTTCAGTCACAGATACCGTGAATACTACTGATATTTGTTACCTAAATTCGTAGTTTGAGAAAACGCTATGGTACAGTTAGACATTTGTATAAAGATGTAGCTGGGCATGGTGGCACGTGCCTCTAGTCCCAGCTACTTGGGAGGCTGAAGCAGGAGGAACACTTGAACCCAAAAGCTCTGGGCTGTAGTGAGCAATGCCAATTGAGTGTCTACACTAAGTTCAGCATCAATATAGTAACCTCCTGTTATCGGGGCCTCCCGGGCTGGCAAAAGAGGGGTGAATGGACCCAGGTCGGAAGCAGAGCAGGTCATAACTCCGGTGCTGATCAGTAGTTGGATCGCCTGTGAATAGCTACTGTGCTCCAGCCTGGGCAACATAGCAAGATCCTATTTTAAAAATATATATATTAATTTTTTTTCTATCCAAGCTCATAGATACCCTGAATTCTATTCAGAAAAGCCTGAATTCTACCAAAGGAACCATGAGATTCTATGAAAGTGACTGCATATGAAATTTCACTGGATTCCCATTTCCTGTAGAGAAAAAAACAAACTTTAGAATTGCAAAATAGGTCTTCAATGTGGTGCTTGAGGAATAGAACTCTGGAACCAGTTTGCCTACGTTCAAATCTCATTTCAGCTGCCTAGCTTTGTGATCTAGAGCAAATTACTTAAATTATTAATGCCTCAGTTTTCACGTATGTAAAATGGGAGAAATTGTAATATTTATCTCATTGGGTTTGTCTGAAATTTCAATGAAATAATTCTTGCACTGTCATTAGCTATCACTAATAATCTTATTTATCACTTTACCCACCCTCTGTCTCTAGCCCATGCTCAGCCATGCTAAGCTCACTGCAGTTGCACAAACACACCGACATTGTTTCACCCCTCCATGCCCTTACTCATGTTATTCCTTCTGCCTAAAGAATTGGTTCTAAATCTTTTGCAACCTTCCCTTCATTGCATCTACCCCTGTACCTTAAAATTCATCAATCCAATCTGGAAACACTTCAGTGAAGTCATTTTACCTCATTCAGAGCAAATTGACCAATTCCTTCTTTGGGTTTTATCATGCTTCTTCTGACTGGCACATTTCAGTATGTATCAACCCTGGCAGATAACAGATTAACAGATGGGTCTAGCACCCGGGAGAGCAGTCAGGGCTGGACATGTACATTTGGGAGTTATTAGCATGTTAACTTATAGGTGGTAAAGACTTGGGACTGAATGTGATATCTTAGCAGTAATGCAGAAAAGGAAGAAAAGAGAGTGAAGTGCTTGGCGTGTGAGGCACCATACACGTCTGTATGTAGATCACAGCTAATGCTGTCTTTGTGTACTTTTGTTACTTTTTCTTCTCAACAAACATACACTTCTCAAGGATAAGAACTGTGATTTGAAAGTGAAGACTTTGTGACAAGCCTAAAACCAGGTGTACATTGAAGTTCTCACGAATGGATGGATATAGGTGGATGGGTGGTTGAATGAGTGGATGAATAGAGGAGTGCATAGTGTAATAGTACAGGGTTTTCAGCATTCATATCACAACAGAGGTCAAACTAGCTATGCTAACTGAAAACCAAACAAAAATGATTTGATCTCTCAAATGATTCACATGGAACTGGAATCTTTGCCCTGCCTTTCTCATGAATTGCCATTCAGGTATATGCCTTTTTGTTAGAGCTATTTCTAACTTACTGGGTTGCTGTGGAAATCAAATGAGAGAATGTATAATATAATGCTTTATGAAATGTAAAGAGTTATACATATGTAAATAATTAAACTATGTAATTTGAAAGATGCTCTCTCAAAATATCTCCTACCATATTGCCTTTCCTGGCACAATCTGCCCCACACTGCCTAT
The DNA here is from genome assembly GCF_001698545.2 of Rhinopithecus bieti. Lineage (NCBI taxonomy): Eukaryota > Metazoa > Chordata > Mammalia > Primates > Cercopithecidae > Rhinopithecus > Rhinopithecus bieti. Next base: position 318,824 of record NW_016828382.1, read on the forward strand.
CTGGTCAGAGTTACACAGCCCTTCTCTAGATCAGAGAACATCCACAGTTCATTGGCTTTCTAATGTCACTGAACACTGGTTACTCATAGAAGAAGGGATAGGGATAACTGGGTGTCACCTTTATCATTTTCCCAGACACAGAGATAAGTTTATTAGTCTAGCTTGAAATCAGACTCCCTGGGTTCAAATCTTGAATTTGGTTCAAACTCTGAGCAAGTGACTCTATCTGTCTATGCCTCTGTCTAGTTCTGCTTCCCCAGTTCTCATTTCTGTCTGTTCAGGCTTCACTTTCCTTGGCTTCCATGTCATTCCATGGTCACTCTCTGTTGTTATCTTATTCAACCTGTCAACGTCAACTAACATGAGAGATCACTCTTTCCTTCTAAAAATACTTTCATCTCTTGGCATCTGGTGACTCCACTCTCTCCTGGTTTTCTACCTACTTTACTGGCCTTCCCTTTTAACCTCCTCTGCCAGATCCTCTCTCTCTACCTAACTTTTAAGTCTTGAAGTGACTTAGAACTCAGGCCTGACCTCTCTTTTCTTCCTTTTCTGCATTAATCCTAGAATATCACATTCAGTCCCAAGTCTTTACCTAAAAGTTAAGATGCTAATAACTCCCAAATTTATATGTCCAGCCCTGACTGCTCTCCCAGGTGCTAGACCCATCTGTCCAACTTGGCATCCTTATTGAACGCCTAAAATCCATGTCAAACAAAACTGGATTTCCCTCAACCCAATCCCCACCAAAAGAGCACAAAAAAAAAAACCCACTCTTCCCCCACTCATTCCCTTCTCAATTATGACACACTCTAACTGCTCAAGCTGAAAACTATGAGTCATCCTCCATTTTCTTCCCATCATCTTCACCCACATTTATCTTAATGCCTAACAGCTCCACCTCCAAAACTTCTCCTGCATCTGTCCTGAATATGCAATCATTTTCATGTCTACCACCAGAATCCTAAACCACCATGCTCTTTCTCCTAAACTATTCAATAGTCCTGTGACTTATCTCTCTGTTTATAATCTCGGATGCCTACAATTCATTTTCCACGGTGATCTTTTAAAATTATAAATCAGACCATGCCACTCTCCTGTTCTGATCCTCAGAATACAATCTAATTCCTTCCATAACCTACAAAGCCTTGTAAGTACTGGCACTAATCTATGATCTTATCCCTAATCTAATATTCTCTCATTTGCTAACTATGGTCCGGCCAGACTAGGTTTCTTCCTGTTTCTCTTAATTTTATTTACAATTTCAGGATCTCTGTGCATATATATATATATATATATATA
>NW_016828382.1:322266-427607 GCF_001698545.2 Rhinopithecus bieti
AAACATATTTTTTTTTTTTTTTTCTTTAAGAGTGTTCTTCTCCTAGATAAAAGTACATCTGACTTTATCCTATCACTTAGGTCTGGCACGGCCTCGAAGAGTTCTTTCCTGAGTACCCTATTTAATGTCAATCTTTATTGCACCATCACATTTTATTTTCTTTATGCCACTCATTACTACCTGAAATGATCTTCTTTAACTTCTTGTTTGCTATCTGCTTTCATGGCTAGATTTTAACTCAACCAGACCCATGTCTTTTTTTTGTTTGTTTGTTTTTTTGAGATGGAGTCTTGCTCTATCGCTCAAGATGGAGTGCAGTGGCACAATCTCTGCTCACTTGTAACCTCCACCTCCCAGGTTCAAGCGACTCTCCTGCCTCAGCCTCCCGAGTAGCTGGGACTACAGGCACGTGCCACTAATCCCGGCTAATTTTTGTATTTTCAGTAGAGATGGGGTGGTCAGGCTGGTCTTGAACTCCTGGCCTTGTGATCTGCCTGCCTTGACCTCCTGAAGTGCTGGGATTACAGGCATGAGCCACCACACCTGCCCCAGACCTGTGTCTTATTCAAAACTGTATTCCCAAGACCTAGAATAGTACCTCACATGTAGTAAATGCTAAGAGCATGTTTGTTGAATGACTGACTGACTGGATGAATGAATGGCTGAATTTTGTTATGGTATAGGAGTTTTTGTAAGGGTTAAATGAGATGTATATAAATTGCTTAGCATACTGTCTAGCTCATACTAAGTACTCAAAAATACTCAATAGGAACTAAATAAATTTTAGCTCTTATTTTATAATTAGATTTTCCCTTAATCTCCCATAGCTTTCTAAATACACAAAAATTAATTATTAATTGAATTCTTCACTTGTGGCTTCAAGAAAGATTTGACTTTGCTCATAGAGAGGTACTCTGATGGTGGGAAATGTGTAGGGGAGAACAGAGACCCATGGAAGGAGAAGCATCTACCTTTGATGTCATCAAACCCAGTGTTTCACTCTCTGGGAGCTTGCTTTTAAACTGGTCTTTGCAGTATGGCTTGCAACTAGCATGGCCATTATACTATTGGGCACACAGTGGTGGGCATTGTGACCTTGTTCTCACATATTTCTCAACAATCTTTGAAAATAGCATGGAGCGATGTTGAAGCTGGTGGCCACCAGCCATAAGAGTCCCATTCAAGTTAAAATACCTGAGAGGTGTGAGAAGGGAAGATATTTTTCTTATTAATTGCCCTGAAGTAGGCCACGGGGAGCCATGAAGGGGAGGGCTGGGTGTAGTAGAGTATGAAGGAAAGAAAAGTTTATTCAAGGCATCCGTGGAGCCTATATTTGTCACAGAAATAACTAACATGTGTTTTATAATCGCTGTATCAAAACTCAGGACATATTAAAGTCCCAGTAACAACATAACTAAAAGTGTGGGGAATTAAATCCCGCCCACTGAAAGCTTCTACAGATGCATGCTGCCCACATAGAGAACTGTGCACAAGACTGAATTAGACTGCCTGCAGCTTCAGCAGACTTGGTGTTAAAATGCTGGGAGCTTTAGGTGAGATGCTATCTGAACCCTGTAAGTTTGAAAATATTGCACTAACACAGTGTCCCAAAAAGTCACTGTTTTACTAATACAATGGAAATCTTGCTCCAAAGCTACAACTGAGTAGGCTGAAAAAGGCAAACTGTGTAGTGAAAAGATCAGAGTCTTTCGACCTATAGACCGATAAGGGTTCAGAATCCAGGTCTGCTGAGTGGCTTTCGAAAAGGTGCTGAACTAGCACAGTGTCTGGTATCTAATAGGGGCCCAACAAATGTCTGGTGAATGAAAAAACTAATTTTTAACTTTAGAGAACCTATCTGTAAAATGAGGATAAAAATTACATCTACCCTACCTGACCATAATAAGCATTAAAGATAAGCTATCTGGCCCAAAAGTACATGCCAGTAAATTGTAACTGTTCTGATTTTCCTTTACCCTCCTAGCAACTGTCTTCTTGTGATACATCCTTCCACCACTACGTCCTTTGGGATAGCCAGGCCAGTAGCATTACCTTACTGTTTGGATTCTTTCATCTTTTCTTGAGGAATTTTAGGATAGGAGAGCACATACAGCAGATTTGAACCCTTATGCGTCGGGCTTTATTGGAGACTGCCTGATCTCATTGGTATACTTTTCAGTGTTTCCTGTGTTCATATGTAAACTGACTATATCCAGGTATCTGAAAAATTAAGTGTTGGCCAGGTGCCGTGGCTCACGCCTGTAATCCCAGCACCTTGGGAGACTGAGGCGGGTGGATCACTTGAGGTCAGGAGTTTAGACCAGCCAAGTCAACACGGTGAAACCCAGTTTCTACTAAAAATACAAAAATTAGCTGGGCATGGTGGCAGGCACCTGTAGTCTCAGCTACTCGGGAGGCTGAGGCAGGAGATCACTTGAACCTGGGAGGTGAAGGTTGCAGTGAGCTGAGATCATGCCTCTGCACTCTAGCCTGGGCAACAGAGTGAGGCTCCATCTCAAAAAAAAAAAAAAAAAAAAAAAAAAAAAAATTAATTATTAATTAATATTACGCTGGTATTCAATAAAGTCAATGGCTTGTGTCTCTTTATAGTTCACCAAATGTCTCCAAATACCATTTCACTTGATGTTGCTGTTGGATCTTCAGAGGTAAGAATAAACTCTGGGGTAAAGGGAATTTTTAGAGAACCCAGACATCTGGTGTGGCAATTCAGATGCGATGTAATCTGACTGTACTATCTGTCACCCCTGGAGCCTCGGGGTTGATTCAGTGGAAATCTGGCCAGTCAGGAGCATGCTCTTTCTCTCTCGCAACTCCATCTTTCCAAAAACTGGGAGCTTAGGCAGAGAAAAGGTCAGAAGTTCGTTCGAATTTAAGGGCAGGAACTTACAAAAAAACCTACTGTGACCAAAGGATCTGCAGATATAGGGTACATAAGATGAGGCCCCGCCTCAAGAACCTCACTTCCTCATGGGGTGGAATAGATACCACGAGCAGTTCCCTTTAATTGTAATGCTGGGAAATGTTGGATGTAGGGGGTTTATTCTCAAGGGAGAACTCGCTTGCACCTGGGAGTCCTTTGGGAGCCTGGAGAAGAGCTTGCACCTGGGAGTCCTTTGGGAGCCTGGAGAACAGCTTGCACCTGGGAGTCCTTTGGGAGCCTGGAGAAGAGCATTCAGCCCAGCCCTAGCAGTGAAGTAGGAGCAGCTTACATGGGCAGGGAATGTGCACGTTGTGTGGATGCAGAAAGAGGAAGCCAGGTACAGGTGTGTCTGGCTCAGGAGAGGAGTGCTCTGTATGTCTCTCTCTTTGCCTGCCACTGACTCTCTCACTGGTAGCTCCTAACTCATCTCGAGGCTCCAATCTCACCTCACCTCAAACCAGCACAGACACTGCCTCATTACTGCGCAATCTTTGAAAGTGACATTTGGCGGTGTCTCTTGCCTACTGAGACTATCTCAGTGGCTAGCTATTGTCCACAGAACGAAGTTCATGCCCAGTCACTGCTGTCTGTGACCTGGCCCTCGTCCTCTCTTCCGGCTTCACCTCCACCCTCTTGTCCTTTTACCATATGGTCCAGTCTTTGCAACATGGAACCAGCCTCTCACTGCTTGGCCTTTGTACAAGCTGTTCCACCTGCTCTCATTTGCTCTCTCTGCTCTCTTCCATCTCTCTACCTGCACCCTATTGAAGACTGATCACAGGCCATGCCTCTTGGAGGAAGCCTTTGATGACAGTGCTCCCCAGCCTTGTCTCCAACACCCCCTCTGTCTCAGTTTTCCATCTGGTTTAGACACTCTTCTCTGCGCCCACATATTGATGATATATTTTGATCCTCCATTTTTTTTTCTAGTGCCTCCATCAAGAATGTATGATTCCTGAGTAGCAAGGTTTTTTGCCTTTGTTGTATTCATAGCACTGGGGGTACTCCAGTGACCAGTGGGGCAGTATATCCTTGGCTTGTCCCCCACATCCACTTTTCACCCCTCTCCTAGCTCTGTACCTTGGGAGGCTGGACTGCAAGCTCCCTTCTAGTTAGCTTCTGGTCGTGTAGGTCTTTGGGAGGCCCCGGCTGGGCACTGAGAGGTAAGAAAATAATAAGGTCTGGAAATGAGCCAAGTAGCTGGGAATTGGCTGTGTCCCTTTCTTTAAGGCTGTGGCTCTTCTCAGGAGGCCTGCTCCATACAGCTTTCCTTTCTGGGTTGCAGGAAGTCTTCTGACTGTTACCCCTTCAGGTCTAGGGGTGGCAGTGGCTCCCCACTGTGACTAAGCCCCACAGTTGTGCACTACACCTTATTCATTTCCTTACCCCATCCTATGCAAACGTTTGCCAATAGCCCCTTTATTAAACCCCATGCAAATCACTTTGTTCAATTGTACCATTTGTTTTTTGATATACAAGCACACAGAAGTAATGTAATAGGAAGGAAGGAAGGAAGGAAGGAAGGAAGGAAGGAAGGAAGGAAGGAAGGAAGGAAAGAAAGAAAGAAAAAAGAAGGAAAGGAGAGAAAAGAATAGTATGTCTAAGTAAGGTATTTCCTGAGCTGGGCTGGCTACACATTTTGATCCAACTGTGTGTAATTGGAACTTTCATTATTCCCCCCCCATGATACAGTTTTATTTTGCTGTATTTTATTTTATTTTAAATTTACAGTGAGATGCACAGATATTAAGTATTCAGTTAGACGAGTTTTGACAAATGTATTTACTTGTATAACCAACAGCCCAGCTAACATATAAAATATTTCTATCACCCAGAAATTGCCCTCTTTTACAAACATCCTGACCCTCACAGGGGATCTGATCTCTGTCACCATAGATTAGTTGGCCTATTCTTGAATTTGATACAAATGGAATCGTATAGTCCTTGTGCGAGGCTTCTCTACAGCTGTTAAAACACTGTTGTTAAGAGCATTGTAAAACATACCTGGAGAAACAGCTTCAGTTCTGCGAAGGCTCTCCAGAGCAAAGACCCAGGCTGAGAAGCCCAGAGGCCAAAGAGACTCAGCAGGATGCAACTGGGAAAACAGAGGCACGTGATTCATTGCTAGCAAGGAAGAGTCTGTGGAGGCATGGGGTGGGGTTGAGGGAGCAGGTTGCAGGTTGCACCAGAAGCCTTGACAAGGCCAGGCCTTCAGCAAGAGCATGGCGTTGACTTGAACTTTTATTATTCTTTACCATCTCTGAGAGTGTGATTTGTCAAAACTTCCCTGAGAGGATGTTGTAAGCTGTGACTTCCTAGAATGAGGGCCAGAGTCTCCTCTGGAAGGCCATAACCTTAGGAAAGAATTTCACAGCCTCTGGCCTGAGAGCAAATATAATTCTTGTGCCACAATGGAGCAGTTCCTATGGAAAGAAGGGCCCGCAAGGAGACTTCTGAGGAAAGGCAAAGAGCTGGACCTGAAGGGTGAAGGGGAAAAGAAAGTTCATGAAATAGAAGAAAGGATCCGTGGTGCTGAAAGACTCCAGTGCTAACTGAAGCTGGTAGAGAATTAACCGCAGACCAAAATAAATTAATGTAAAATGGTCACCATTGCCTCCACTCAACTTTTCTCAAGGTGAATGTTTCTCCTGTGGCCAAGTATGAAGAATTTGATTTGCAACTCCCAAATCTCTAAAGCTATGAAACCTCAGAGTCCCCAGCTCAGATGCAGGTGGGTCTCCCTCTCAGGTGACTGTCCTGGAGATTGTTACAGCATCTCAGACCTCAGGCAACAGGAGAAAGCTGTGGTAAGCTTCATCATTCTCTTCACCACCAAGGCTGCAGCAACCACTTCAACACCATTTTCTTCCATTTCCAAAGCCTACTGTTGATGAGTTTGCAACTCAACACCCTCCTCCCAAAAAAATCTTATTCATGATTTTGACACATAAGAAGGCAATTGATACTGCGAAATATGAATGTCAGAGCATATTGGCACATTTTCTTCACCACAACCTAATGATTTCTTATTATTTACTTCAAATCACCATTCCCACATTTATTACAAAGGTGAATTTTAACACAAACCTGTGATTTTTTCCAGACTACATGCCCTTTGAACCTTAAGCCTTTCAGCTTGAACATGCCTGAAACACACGCACAGACAATATAAAAGGCCCACAGCCCAGGATCCAAGTGGCATTTGGAATTCCAGCCCACTGAGAATCCACCTACTTCCCTTGACTAGAAAGCAGCTGAAGGAAACTCACTCTGAAAAGTAATTGCATATTTTGTAAAAGCTATCAAAAGTTACACACAGATGCATTTTACAAAGACCTGGAGGGGTGTTCACACTTCTTGGCAGGTGTGTGAGCCTGTGGCTCTAACAAACCAGGCCCAAGAGCCACAAAGGTGGTCCAGGTGATCTTGAACATGTCTCTATTAGATGATTTTAAACATTCCCTCCACATCTGTATGGCTTGGCAGCAAGCTGCAAATGTGTTTCTGTCACTGGAGCCCTTCAAGTGCTACTATCTTCCCATAACCCATAATGAATCCCACAGTCAAACATTGCATGGTGTGCAATCTTCTGAACACCTGCACTCTCCAAATCCTGCCTTTGACTTATGTGATAGTGTTTGTCACTTCACTGGCACCGCATTATACAAACCAGGTGTAATTGCGACCTAAAAAGGTTCAACAGTGAAACAAAACAAAAAAAAAAAAAAAAATAAAAGTAAAGGAACCTCGGCTTAATATGGAGCATCAAGAACCGCCTCAGTCTTGGAGTGTTTGGAGGACTCCAGTTAACAGTGGAGGAAAATCAGGCTTGCGTTTGAATATTACTTTAGCTGGAAAACACTATTTCATTACATTAATGTCTGCACTAATTATTATAATAACCCTGGGTTTACACCAGTAACAAATCAATTGTAATGAGCTGAAGAAAAGAATCTAGGTGGAATTCTTCCCTATAAATATGCTCCTGTCAGTGCAGTCAAAACACAGTGCCAGCACACTGCCTGTGTCAGTGAATAACACATTTGAAAACTGGTATGTCCTTTTAATCTCTTAATTGGTTGTGTATGTGGGAAATCCTTATGAAAAGCAAAGTCTCTGTCCACCTGGATTTTTGAAGGATAGCTATACTTACAGCTGTCACGAGTTGTCAGTATTCTGGAAAGTGTCTGAGTCTGATTAGGTATAGAGGTGCGGAATTTGAGTGTCACAGAAGGGGCCTGAATTTGAATCTTGGAATGTAAACAAATTAGGATTTTGTAGTGCCTAATATAGTGTGATCATACAGTTTCTTTGAATACATGTGGTTGGTAGTCTTAAAAGTTAATCAATCCCCACTTCTAAAATAGTTTCACAACTGATATGTTTGAGCACAGAGAAATATTTTTTTATTCTAAAACAACTCTGCAAAGTTGTATAGGGTTGACTTTAAAAGTTGCTCATGTGGATGATTAAATTGTTTAGGCTCCCTTCACAGACGTTACCCTATCCTCCTAACTCGGTAAGTAGATAGGATAGGTTTAAAAGGTTAAATGAAAAGGTTTAAATGAAAGGTTAAATGAGTTCCTGAAGGTCACAATGCTAATTAACAGTTGAGCAATTTCTAGAACCCAGATCTCTGTGCACCTTGTTTACGATAACACATTTTCTCCTAATAAGTTATTTTTTGGTCAGATCATTGATGGTACTATATGATGACCCACTGAGGGAAACCTAGGAAGAATGATTCTATATTTAGGTTGTTGGCATGAGTTGCTACCTATGTAAACACGTCTTTAGAGTCTCTCAGAAATGAACAGAATTGCCTTTGTTCAGCTAACAGAAAATAACTAGTGGGCAATGTCATGGAAGAGAGAGAAATATCATTTAAGTTTGGGGACCACTTAATATAAGCATCTGTGTGTGTGTGTAGATGCTTGTGCGTGCATGTGTGTGTATGTATAAGAAAGTGAAGGAGAAACCCGGTGTGGTGGCTCACACCTGTAATCCCAACACTTTGGGAGGCTGAGGATGGGTGGATTCCAGGAGTTCAGTCTGGGCAACATGGTGAAACCCTGTCTTTACCAAAAAAAAAAAAAGTAGCCAGGTGTGGTGGTGCATGCCTGTAGTTCCAGCTACTCAGGAGGCTGAACTGGGAGGATTGCTTGGGCTCAGGAGGTTGAGGCTTCCGTGAGCCATGATCTCGCCACTGCACTCCAGCCTGGGCAACAGAGTGAGACTATGTCTCAAAAAAAAAAGAAGAGAGAGAGAGAGGAAAAAAAAGAAGGTGAAGGAGAGAGAGTCTGAAGAAATTGCATAATAACACATTCCAGCCCATAATATGATGTAGTGCTGTATGTTCCACAATACATTATGAAGCTTCCAGACGCCATAGGTCAATCAAAGTCAGGATGGCTGAAATGTGTGTTAAAGTGTAGGAGATTAAAATATTATGCCTAACACTGTATAATGCATCATGGAAAAATCCTTGTAAGTATAAATTAGCTTTACTGTTGAGTATAAAATCTTCCTTTTGGTTATTTATGAAGCTTCATTTTGAAGATTGCCTTCACTGACTAACAAGCAAATCAGAACTTGTCATGTGCAAATCTTGTGAAGATTGCAAGGCCAGTATATAATTAGCCTCAAAAGAGTGTGACCAAATTGGGTAAAAAATAAAAACACTATGAAAAGGGAATAAGAAAACCAAAAGGAGGTCAGGGTGTGGTCAAACCATGGGAACCCTTTAACTTTACATTTTCCTGACATGGTGATGTTCAAAGTCTGTAAAAAAAGTGAAATTATGAAACAGATATTCCTATTCTGCTATTCAAAGAGCTGCTATTGTTCATAGATCAAAGAATCTGGTGATGAAGAGAAGTTTATACAGCTCTGAGTGTGAAAAATATTCAAACTGGGAACAACAAAAAGAGAGTTGGCAGGAGGAGAAAACAGGGATGAGGAGGAGGAAGGGCTGGAACAGTGACTTGCTCCATCCCAAGCACTCAATAAATATTTGTGGAAGAATGAGGAAGGCTATGGAGAACTCTTTTTCTCTTAGGCTGTATCATCAAATATACCCTTCCTCAGTGACCTCTCTTCCCCTGCCCTAGCCCAATTTTCTTTCTACTCTAAAAATCAGAAGCAAGATTCCAATCCTATATTTTACCTTCTTGCTAATCATGTATGTAATGCCCTGAGGTCATTTTTGAATTTCCTGTAAGGCACACACCACCCTTTCTCATCACAGAGAGTCTTGCTTGTGAGGTCAGATGGTTCTCAGAGATGACATGAAGGAGAAAATTCCCAACTAATTGTCATTGCTTAAACCCTCTTCCCTCACAGTCTCCAGAGATGGGACTCTGGGTTTCACAGGGACCATTACATCAGAAGGGTCTGTCAAGGCTTTACTTAATGAACCCAGTTGAGATCATCCCCTGCAGGGTGGGGTGCATGCAGACCCTGGGTGTGAAGACTTCAAGGGGGAAAACCCAGGAAGTGGTCAGATGACTCAGAGGTGGTGCTTTGTTGAGTCAGACCTAGGCACTGGCACTATAATGTTTGAATGTGCAATGGGAGACCCCAGCTCTCAAAAGAATTTCTTCATGCTCATTGTCCACAAGGTCCTCATTAGATCCCAGGACCTCTTCCTTCTTGTTTTTGTCTTTTCATCAATTAACTGTGGAATTTGTGCCTTTAGAGTCACTGTTACATCCCGGCCAAGGTATCCACAGAAGTGAGCTGCTCTATGGAGGTGAAGGAATCCTCATACTACACTAATTACACTTATAAATGTGTAATTAGTTCAACAAATATTTATTGAACACCTAGACTGTGTCAGGAGTTCTGCTGCTTATTAATTTGTATTGAGGCAATTTGCAACTCATATTCTCTTGAAAATATTTTCAGTTATTATCATATGCCCTCTTTAATTCAGTTGTTGTCTGCTCTCTGAGAAACACCATTAAACAAATATCTTCATCTTGTCACTTGAGCCAAGTTAGTTTTAGTGTAACTCATACAGAGGAGAAGAGAGGCAACAGAGAAAAGCAAGTCCTTACTCGTATAGCATATTGAGTATCTCCCAGAACTGTATAGGCAATAAGGAAAAAACTGATAGGGGAGGGGTGGTGCGAATCAAGTATCTGTGATATATCCACTTATCCAGATTATAAATTGCTAAAATAAAGACAGTGAATTTCCCCCAAATCTATATTGCTTCTCTGTGTGAATATAGATCTCTTTGTGGTCTTCGTGTCCAGTAAATCCCTCTTGACATTAAAATGCTTCTTAAAAACTTCTACTTTAGTAAAAGTATTGTCTCAATGACAAAATACTAGCCCAGAAATCAGACGGTCTAAATTCAATGAACTCCAGCAACTGTCCCTAAAAACAAATATTCTGGGAGTGATTTCTCACACTGTGTGGACAGAATAATAGCCCCCAGAGATGTCTACATCCATATCGCCAGAACCTGTGAAAATCTTACTTTATGTAGCAAAAGAGACTTTGCAGATGGAATTAAGCTGAAGGCTTTGAGATGGGGAGAACAGTCTGGATTATCGGGGTGGGCCCAGTGTCATCACAAGGGTCCTTATTATAAGAGGGAGGCAAGATCTCTTGTCCCATCTCCCTATCAAAAGTAAGAATAAAGATCGGATAAAAGAATCTGGGGTTGGAACCATGTGCTTTGAAGATAGAGGAGGAGGCCCTGAGCCAAGACAAGCAGGAAGCCTCTAAAAGCTGGAAAAGTCAAGGAAATAGATTTTCCCTTGGAGCCTCCACAAGGAATAAACCCTGCTGATGGCTTTGTTTTGGCTTCATAAAACTCATTGCAGACTTCTGGCCTTCAGAATTGTAAGATAGTAAATGTATAATGCTTTAAGTCACTAAATTGTGATAATTTGTTATGGCAGCCATAGGAAATGTGTATTTGTTTGTGGCATAGAAATAACTCAAGCTGAATAATTGATGTCTTTTGATTTCATTCCTTCACCAAATATTTATATATTAACTACTACATAGTTGCTAACACTCTGGAAACTGGGGACATGAGAGTAAGCAAAATAAACATGGTTTCTGTTCAATTTAGGAGGAGGCAGGACTTTGTTCATTTTACATATGAGGAAATTTATAAATTTATCTAATGTGAAAATTAAACCAGTTGTTTATATGGGAAAACAAAACAACTGGCTAACATTTTTTTTTTTTTTTTTACTTTAAGTAAGTTAGGTTGGTGTCCCACTGTGACTCATTGTATTTTTTATGTCATAATTGACTAATATTACAACCATAACTGTGGTCATTTGTTAGCCAAGTTCCAACTCTGCCTCTGCTCTCTTTAAAGCTTAGTGTCACAGAGATAAATTGGGAATATTCAAGGTCTTGTGATTTTTGAAATTGAATTCTCATGACCTTATGTCCAAAAAAAGATGGGTATGCAAAAGATGCCTCCACAGCTAATGATGAACCAAGTACAAATAAATCTTAAGCAGTCAAGGTTTTATTACAAAGAAGTCTGAGAAAAACGCTCCTTAAATATGGTCCAAAAGGGAAATATACTCGTTCCCTTTGCACATGAAGAAAAAAAATCACAATGGTTAGAAAGACTTCCTTTGCCCAACAAAGCTCATGAAGTTTAAGCTCCAGGGTCCTTCACTCACATAGTTTCTTTCTATCCAAAACTCTGAGAGTGGGTCCAGAAATATGTGCCATGAGGTTTTTTTTAAAAAAATAAGATACTAAGCATTTATATTTTGCTTTAGAAAGCTATCTTGGCAGGGCATGGTGGCTCACACCTGTAATCCCAACACTTTGGGAGGCCAAGGCAGGATCGCTGGAGGCGAGGAGTTTGAGACCAGCCTGAGCAATATGGCAAAATCCCACTTCTCTCAAAAAAAAAAACCAAGACAAACAAACAAAAAAAACCTAGCAGGGTGTGATGGTGAATGCCTGCAGTTCCAGCTACTTGGGAGGCTGAAATGGTAGGATTGCTTGAGCCTGGAGTTTGCAGTGAGCAGAGATTGCACCACTGCACTCCAGCCCAGGCAACAGAGTCACATCTTGTATAAAAAAAAAAAAAAAAAAAAAAGAAAGAAAGTTATCCCTCTTTTCTCCAACTTTCTGTTCCACTTTTCCCCATTCCAATGATGTTGGTGTGGCCATGGATGTTTCTTGAATCTTCCAAGGGGAGGTTAGATGGAGTTGCACATTTTTTTGCTTCAGTGGGACATGTTGATGGGTTTGAAGTCACATTCATGTGTAGTTGGGACATTGCTAGCCATTTCAGTGTAGTGTTGAGTTTCAGTTCCTGCCCACTGTGCTGACTTTCCTGATGTCATGCCATGAGGTACAGGTCAGAGGTTCTATTGTGATAGGAACAGGTGCCATGAAACCCAGCACTGAAAGTGTGTGGGCAAGAGAGAACAGCCCAGGTTTGAAACTGATGGAATCACAAGTTAGTGTGAGAATAAATCTTCTGTAACATGTAAATGTATAAGTAAAGAAACTGAGTTTTCCTTAATTCTTAGTTATAATAGAAGTTCTCTTCTGTCAGGAATATACTTGATGTGGTTTGGCTGTGTCCCCACCCAAATCCCATCTTGAATTCCCATGAGTTGTAGGAGGAAACCGGTGGGAGGTAATTGAATCATGGGGGCAGGGCTTTTCTGTGCCATTCTCATGATAGTGAATAACTCTCACAAGATCTGATGGCTTTACAAGGTGGAGTTTCCCTGCCCAAGTTCTCTCTCTCTTTGCCTGCTGCCATCCATGTAAGACGTGACTTGCCCCTCCTTGTCTTCCACCATGATTGTGAGGCCTCCCCAGCCATGTGGAACTGTAAGTCCATTAAACCTCTTCTTCTTCCCAGTCTCGGGTATGCCTTTATCCGCAGCATGAAAACAGACTAATACAATATTTGATAATGTTGTGTATACAACACTTGATAATGTTGTATATACAACTACAAATACACTACACATTTTTTCTTTTTAGAATATACATTTTGTGAAATAGAAATTGTCAGAATTCTGGTGTTGATACAGCAAAAACCTGTAGTAACACTACCCAAAGCAAGCATGTCTGTGTATAAAGTTGCCAATGTTTTGTACATTTCAACTATCAATTAAATAAAAATCAATCAACCATCCTAAGGAAAGGGCTGACTTTTTTATTGTTATAGAAAAAAGCATTCAAAATTAAATAGGAAAAAAATTGAGGAAAAAAGTATTAACAAGTTTATACTCATTAAAAAATTATGATTCCTGTAGATTTTAGGATGTTTGTGTACTTGTTAGCTTTCTGACATTTGTCACTCAATGTGATTTCATGTCTCATTCTAAATAAATAAATACATCTAATTTTGTATTTATATATTTCTTAAAGTTATTCCTCCCAAATTCTTCAGTTTGTGGTCCTGGAGCCACCTCTGCCAATATGTAGAAAAGGAGTTGAGGCACCTGATCAGGGAAAGCTTGCAACAGGTTCTGCTTCATCCTCAAGAAACCAGGGCTCTGAGATCTGAGGGACAGGGCTTGTGCAAGCAATGCTCCCTAATGAAGCTCTTTCTTCCACTTGGCATTGGAACTTGACCAAAGACAATGGAATGGAATACTGGATTGGCTGTCAGGACAAAAATACTTTTTTCACTTTGGAACTCAGAATGAGTACCTGGAATCCTTCTGTACCTCAGTTTCCTTATCCATATGTCATGCTTAAGGCATAAGCTCTAGAGCCAGACTGCCTGGGTTCATATCTTAGTTTTGCCACTTACTATGTGACCTTGGGGCAAGCCACTTAGCCTTGCTAAACTTCAGTTTGCTTGTCTGTGAGTGTAATAAAGAAATAGTACTTCTTACCTCATAGATTTGTTGGGGATTAAGTGACATAATGAATGTAAAGTGCTTAGCATAATGCCAGGCAAATAGTAAGTGTTCAGTAAGTGATAGTTATTTTTCTATGTAACAAAGAACCTAAACAAACCCCAAACTATACCGGACACTCATCTCTCTTAGAGAAATGCAGTGAGGAAGAAATAGCTAAGTAGAATCAGAAAAAAAAGAAAGAAAGAAGACGGGAATTAAAATGTGCCATATTCGTAAGTGTGGGGGCTAATACAATCTGAAAACCCTCATCTGTTTGTTCCGGGTCACAGGACTCAACTGATGTGTGTGTGTATGTGTGCAAACCTGTTGGGGGGTAAGTGCAGTGTAGACGGGAAGGGCCAGGAAGGGGAGCAGCAGTTGGCATGCCTGGAAAACCAGATCCTCTCCTGTTGCCCCATGTGAGGTCATCCATTCAGATGCCCTGGGCTTTGCCTCCCACAGTCCCATCATTTGAGGAACAGAAATGGAAGCTGGCTTGGAATTTAGGACTATGCTGTCCCAAGGCAGATGCAAACCTCTGGCTTCTACTTCTCCTCTACTCCATACATCATCCCATACTTCACCTCTGAACATGCCACAGCATTCTCAGAGATGTGGGCAAAATAATGTCTTTGTGAAGTTGCCACTTGTGTTAAGAAGGAAACAGATAGAATGGAAGAGATTTACAGTTTGGGACAAAGAGGAGGATGGGCAAGGAGAGTGAAATTTCCTACCCATCCTAGGAAAGAGAATATAAACTAACATTCTATCTAAGAAGTTCACTAATTTTGTTTTTTCACTAAATTTAGTGCTTTTGAAAGCATAGGGTCACTTGAAATTCAAAACACAGTGTTTGAACTAAAAATGGAAGTGTGTTCTTGGAACTGTATGTGTGTGTATACATGCTGTATTAGTCCATTCTCATGCTGTTATAAAGGACTGACTGAGACTGGGTAGTTTATAAAGGAAAGAGATTTAATTGACTCACAGTTCCACAGGGCTGGGGAGGCCACAGGAAACTTAGAATCATGGCTGAAGGGGAAGCAAATATGTCCTTCTTCACATGATGGCAGGAAGGTAAAGTGCTGAGCAAAAGGGGGAAAACCCCCTTATAAAACCATCAGATCTCAGTCACTATCACGAAAACAGCATGAGGGTAACTGCCTCTGTGATTAAATTACCTCCCACCGTATTCCTCCCACGACACACGGGGATTACGGGAACTACAATTTGAGATGAGATTTGGGTGGGGACACAGCCAAATCATATCACATGCCTAGTGATTGACCATGTCCCCACAATTACCTCATTTAATCCTTACAACAAACTTCCAGTTAGGAGTTGAAGGCCTTAGTGTTCGCCACTTATATGTTAGAAAATGAACACTGTAAGATGTTAAAGGAGTTGCCTAAGATTGCCCAGCAGAGATCAGTAACTTTGCCTTCCCACAAAAACACGTGAACATACATATGAATAAATGCCTTAGTTACAGTGGCACACACATACGAATATATACATATATATATGTACACAGCCTGTATGTGTATGAAATTATGTGTATGAAATTATGAATAGGGTAGGATATTTGTAAAATAATACTTTTTTTCCTTCTTTTTAGTGTTTCTCTTCTTCCCTTCCCTGCTTAGAACAGAAAATCACAACAGGTCTATGTGGGGCCAGAAAATATCCTCTGATCTTCATATACTTGGTTTTCAGGAGCCCAACACTTAGGAGAATGATGATCATTAAGTTACAGGTCAGCTAGTAGGGAAGACACAAAGGCAGAGGGATTTCCCTTCTAGACCTCAAAACACTTTCTTCTGGCTTCTGGGGAGGACAGCAAAGAAGACAAGTGGACCTTGAAGGAATAATGGCTAATCCCAGTAGTGAGAATATGAACCCAGTCGTGGAATTAGCATTCATTTGTATGGGACAAAGCATGGCTTTGCAAGGATTCCCTTGGCCCTAGCATGCCAGGAAACAGCAAGTTCCTGCTCCCAAAGTTGTCACAGAACTAGCAGGTGGGCCACAGGCCTGGAGGTGTCCTGTGGACAGAGGGTTGACAGTTTCCCTGTGTCTGTCTGTGTAGAGAACACCCCACCTCACCTGATATCTTGGCCTTAATTACAACTATGAAGTGCCACAATCTCAATGAAGGAAAGGTCCCAATAAAAGTCCTGGAACTAAGTTTCCTAACATGCCAGTGAACTGATATCTGAAATTAGAAATTAAGTTGAATTTTAGAAGAATAAATGTTAGTTTGCACACCTGAAGTGGGAGCCTGAAATTTAAATCCACCGTACTGCCTTAAGAAAACAATGCCCAAAAACTAAGAACCATAACTGCAGCAGCAGATGTACACATTCATTTAGCCCCTAAGTAGTTAACATTTAAAGTGTCAGATTAAGTTTTCTCCAAAACAATCAAGGGATATTTTCCCATCCCCTTATCTGACCCCCACTAAATGTTTAAAGCCTAGAAAAAGCCATCAGATGGAATCACTTGAGTTCTTCCTCTGGTGAAATCTCTCATAAAAGAGACTTATGCTATCCGTTGTACAGATCTCAGATATCTAAAATTTAGTGCATTGCAAGGTAGACACTGCGTCCGGGGGCCTTATCATAAAGCAGAACTGGTATCTAGAAAATACAGGATGCTCAAAACTTTTACTATCTGTCCGCTTATACATACTGAAGTCAAAATTTTGTAATCCCAGTGAGAAGGAATGTAGATTTTTTTGGAGAGGAAAACAGATTCAAATAAGTTAATATTACCCTGCACATATATTGTCTGTTCATTTTACGATTTACCTAAATTTTTATCCCTCAAAATTAATCTGGTAAAATCACTGTTTTTCCTCTCAAGTGGATATAAAATAGGGTTGTGCATACAAGATGGTTATATGTTGATCTCATTTACAGCCTCATTTTCTTCTTACTTCCCACACAGCCACATCTTTGGCCTTCAAACCTCTATGACTTTGCTCCACCAGGAGCACCTGTGTCCACTGGGTGTGGGTTAAATTTCTCTTCCTCAGCTGAATCCTCTTTCACTTTCCTCAAGGAGCCCCTCACTCTCCTTTGCTCCCATCTCATTTTATGTAGGACTCTGGAGTAGCACACATTAAATGAGTGCTGTGGTCTGAATGTTTATACCCACCTCATAACTCATATGCTAAAATTCCAACCCCTAAAGTGATGGTATTCGGAGATGGGGCCCTTGGGAGGTGATTAGGCCATGAGGGCAGGGCCTTCATAAGTGAAATTAGTGGCTTATAAAAGAGATCCTGGAGAGGGTCTCATCCCTTCCACCACGTGAGGACATAGTGAGAAGGTACAGTCTGTGACACAGAAAGGGGGCCCTCACCAGACAGAGACTCTGCCTTGATCTTGGACTTCCCAGCCCCTAGAACTATGAGAAGTACATTTCTGTTGTTTATAAGCCACCCATTTGATGGCATTTTGTTATAGCAACCCCAACAGAGTATGAAACAGTGACCCAGTCCCACTGGGAGCCTTCGTACTTACTGTCTCTGCCTAGAGTGGTCTTCCCTCCAGACAACACACGGTTCACTTCTGTACCTTCTTCAGGTCTTTTTGCAGAAAGAGACAGAGACCTTCTCCCATGACCCAAAATAAAAATATAGCCAACCTAATCCTCTCTTATGGCCCAAGAGACTTCTCTCCTCTCTCTGCTTTATGTTTTCTCCTTAGCATGTATCATTATTGGACATACTATAGAGTTCACTCATTTTACGTGTTTATCTTATTTATCTAGATTATTGTCTATCTACTCTAGTGTAAGATTTTTGGCTATTTTATTTACTATTTACCTTCTTATAACACCTGATACACAGTAAACACTCAATAAATATTTGTTGAATGAATGAATGAACAGGTGAGTGATGATTATGCTCTTGCAATTACACACTTGTTCCCTTATCTATGTTCTACTCATTCTTACGTTTTCTTCAGCACTTGGCACAGTGCTGGGTACAGAGAGAGGGTTCACAAATGTTTACTGAGTAAAGGACTGAACTGAATTAACCGTGCCTTTTTTATAATTGAGATAGGATGGAGATTTCACCCTAATTCCTGACATATTTTTATAACACCATACAAGAACAGTACTTCCTGAACAAAAGAGGCAGAGCTTTTTCACTAGCAAGTGGAAGGATATAAAGTATCAATAGATCGCTCTGGTAAAAAATGAGTATTTTAATTTTTTTTTTTCAGTAGGACAACTCATGAAATTCCACTGCAAATATTTATTGAATACCTAGTATTTATTAGGCAGTATGTAATCACAAGGCTTCATACACAGTCAAATAATTTAAAGTCAGCTCCAAAGTGGACTGAAACAATAGAAGATGTAGAGGAGTTTTACTTTAATATTTCTTTAAAAAATATATTTCTGTCTAGAAATTCCAGTGCTGTCCATTGGCTGCAAGTGAAGAAAAATTAAACCATAAAGTGAAATTCAAAACTTTAATAAAAGAGTAGAATCTAAAATACAGTAGCAGATAAAGCAGAAATAATAAATGAAACAAGATTGAATAAGAAGGCCATGCCACCTTGTGGGTACTGGGAGTATTTTACCATCCTCAATATCTCTCTGCAGAAAGAGTGACCAATTACAGAGTAAGAAACTGGGGAAACTTTCACTACCTTTTTCATAGTAAATAAAACACAGAGTATTTATTTTTTGATGTTGTAGCTATTGGAAGCTTTTTTTGTCATCAAAATACAACATATCTTGAGCCACTTTGATGAAAGAAATAGTCTGCTGGTGATGAGGTTGTAATATTTTCAATAGAAAATAATCTTTATAATGAACTTGAACATCTATTTAAAGATGTGGTCATGTACTCTTTCCTTTTCCGTTTTCTGAACAGAAGATGTAGATTGTTAACGAAAGAAAGTATTTTAATAACAAAATCAACAACACATATACTCCTATGTAATGTCCTAAGGAATAATCACAAATTTTAATGTCTGTGTAAACTTATACCAATCCATAGCTTAACATTTAGTTACAGATACTATGTAATGAGTAACATGATTTTTCTGAAAAATTAAAACTACTAGCCACGAGGGTATAAATGTCTCTGTTGCTTATAGATAAATCTATTATTGTTTTAAAATGAGAATTTGGAAAAAAAATTTTGCAGGTTAATAAGAATATGAAGCAATATAGCGTTTTCTAAAAGGCAAAAAATATAATTAATTTTTCTTGTAAGAAGAATTGTCTCTGATCTCAGATTAGAATCTTAGCATCATAAACTTTAAAACTGGAAAGTACCTTAAATGAAGCAGAAGGACCAATGACTCATTCTAATGAATCCCTAGGCAGCTAAATTATTTCATCTGAGAAATTACCAAAAATCAACAAAAAAATCTCTCTAATTGACAAAATAAAATAAGTAACAAAAACAGAGTAACTAGTATAACTGAATGCTAACTGGAAAAGGTCTTAGAGATCATTGAACCCAGAGTTTCCAAAAGATATCTGTGATAGTCTATTTTTAAGAGATATTAAGATATGTCACTAGAAAAAAATTTTTTGGAAAATACTGTACTAAAGTTAAGTCAGGCATAGTGGCTCACACCTGTAATCCCAGCACTTTTGGAGGCAGAGGTGGGAAGGTCGCTTGAGCACAAGAGTTTGACACCAGCCTGAGCAACATAGCAACTCAGGTGACACCATGTCCCTACAAAAAAAAAAGGGAAAAGAAAAGAAAGTTAAACCACGTCTTTAACTGTAGAACATTTCACAGACATCATGTCAGTGTACATTTGAACAGCATAGTATGCAGTATTTCTCAATTTATTTTATCACAAAATTGATTTTACTTTTGCAGACAACTTCACGGGTCTGAAGTATAAATTTGGGGAACTCTGAGCTAAACCAATTTCTTATTTTATAAAGAAGGGATTGATACCATGTTGGTATGTGACTTGCCCAACCCAACAAAACTGAATAATAGCAGAGGTGGGACTGGGGTGTCAGTTTTCCTCAAATTCAGAGATTTGTTCATTGCATCATGTCATACTGCATCATTCCTTCCGAATTGTCATAATTCAAAACTACTGCTCTACAAAGTAAATGTGTTTTTTAAAAGTTCACTACAAATGTTTTTTCACAATTTTATGTTGTGTTTTATACAACCATTACCGTCAAAGGACCAACACCCCCAACTCAGCCCCACCCCTAAAGCTAACACTTCCCAAATGACATATTTGTGGTTTCCTCAAAGTGAGACCACCAGATAAGAATAGCAATACAAATTAGTTTGATTAACTATAGTGTTTCTGCCTCTCTTGGGTTCAAACCCAGATGTGTAGTCAAATTGGTTGGCTTTACAATGTTCATTTTGAGAAAGTGTTTTTGACTATAAATGAAGTGATTCAAATATTTCGAGAGAAATTTTCATGCTTACTCAGTGAAGTGAAAAACCATGACATTTACCAAAAAAGGCACTCATATGTCTACCTCTGACTTTCATGTGGAGAAGTGGGTAGAAGGAGAAGATATGGGGTCTAGGGTTGAGTGCAATGACTCTGTGTTGTCCTCAGGGTCACGGAGTGAAGGTGTAAGTGAACTCAGTAACACATCTACAGTTCCTCACCCATTGGGACATTGGCTTGGAAGCCCAAGACTAGTCTGAAGATGGCTCCAGAATGTCCTCTCCAGCCTCCTGGAATCCTGTTCTAGTGCGGATAGGCATTCGGTTCTACTTAATAAAGCAATCTTTATTGCTTTA
This sequence comes from Rhinopithecus bieti, assembly GCF_001698545.2. Taxonomy (NCBI): domain Eukaryota; kingdom Metazoa; phylum Chordata; class Mammalia; order Primates; family Cercopithecidae; genus Rhinopithecus; species Rhinopithecus bieti. Next base: position 342,833 of record NW_016828382.1, read on the forward strand.
GGAGATGGACAGACACATTGCTGTTGAGCAAACCATGCATGCTGAACTTGATAAATTATTTTAAAAAGAAATGATACAGAACTCTAAGAACAAGAAACTATGACCTCAATTTAAGAGGCAGGAATACCCATTTTCAGGATAGACTCCCATCCACTGATGCAATTTGTCCTTCTGAGGCATCTGTACTTTCTCCTCTTGTTCTCTGTATGCTCAAACTAAGGGAATTTAAGATTATGTTGGCAACACTACTGGAGCTGTTTTTTTTAAGCTAAATAAAAAGAAAATTTAAAACTCTCCTTTGAACAACCTGGGTCCTAAAACCCTGCTGTTGAAAATAGGTGGTGGTTTTGTTTTATTTTAAACTGTTTGCAATTGTCGTCTTAATAGAATGCATTAACTAGACAATTGCTTGGCTTTCAAAGTACATTCTTCAAGCTCCTGTCAACTCAACTTTTTATAAAAAGAATGCAACAAAAAAATAGAAATGAGAAATACTGAATATTAAATCTTTCTTCAACCCACTGTCTGATTCTCTTAAGGTCTCTGCTGATATTTTTAGGATTTTAGCACATATAAAATTTCATGGCTGTTTTAATATACATACAGGCTTGAAACAGATGAAAGCTTCCATCTGAATGATATAGATTCCCACTCCCACACGCAGTACTCAGACAAAACACATGAAACTAAGTTTAACTACTCCAGAGGAAAAAAGAAAAAAAGCTAATTCAATCCTGCCAGGATTTGAAGCTGAGATTCTAAGGATTTTAGGCTTTGCAAATCTGTTCTTTAGCTTTTTAACACACTCCCCTCTGTTAGAAGCTCTCACATGGAATCACTTCTCAGGACTTGTCTGTGTTTATATAGTGAGTCTTCATTATTCAACATGGCTGCAATCCTAGGGGTCATGATAAACAATGGTATATCAAATAAGTGGGCAGAGGAGTTGGTTCTCTGGTGTAAGAAGGCAAAGTCCTTCAGGGAGGATTAATTTCTGTTCCTAGATTAGTGAAGGATTTGTCCACCAATGAAAAACATGACAATAAAGAATGAGGGCTTTCTATGCATATGTAGTCAAACCACATAAGAGAGAAGGGACAGACATTTGTTGAGACCTTATCATGTACCATGCATTGTACAAAGTTTTTTTAGACACTTTGATTTTATCCCAGGAGTCCTTATAAGTTTGCTGATAAGAGAATTTTCTATCCCCCAATTCTATAGAGTGAAAAACTAAGGTTCAGGGGTTACATACTCTGCCCAAATTTACACAGTAACTAGGAGTGCCAAAATACGAATGATCCAAAGCTAATTAGTACTTAAGACTAACTCAGTTTATCCCAGTGGTGGAAAATTCCCTATAATCAATGTAACGGCAGTGGGCGTGAAATCTACCTATTTGTCAAACAAAAGATTGTTTCACACTTAGCCATTACCCAAATCTTGTGCAATTATTTTAGCTATTGGGAAGATGCATTTAAATGAAAACATGTACATATTAGAGGTCTCAGGATGAAGAGAAAGGTGATGCTTCTTTTTATTAGTTAGATAAACTCCTATTATGTTCCTAAACAGAAAAATAAAGTTTTCAGATTGGCACCACTGCCTTGCAGACACAGTTCAATAGTTGCAATGCAAAATATCCACTGAATCCACTTTTGCTATAAAGTTCAATGGCTTTTTGCAATCTAAGGAATACAATGAAATGAGTTGAGTCCAGGCTCATTCACTAAAATACTATGATCTTGTCTTCCTCATTACGAAGAGTGACAAGTCATGAGAATGTATCATGTGAAAACTTGCAGAAGAAATCTCAGTGCGTATCTTCTATAAACCTGTAATCTTAATATAACATTTGATATATCTTCACATAACATTTTATATACTGCTAAATACATCGTTCATTGAAATGTACTTTCCAACTCTCAGAAAAGAAACCAAAACTCTCATTAATATTTCCCAAGCTGGCTTTCTTGTGTTATTGTTTTCAGTGGGTCCCTTATAATCATGAAATAAGGGCTGCCTGTAATCCCAGATGTAGGGAAACAGTTCTCCATGGGTCTATTATATTTCTGCACATCTTGAAAGAGAATTGTTGACCTTTGTTCTAGATCATGTTTTCAAGGAAGTTTCTATCAGAAACAGACTTTGAATATAGAGATTGTATCTCTCTCCAGAGCAAAAAGTAGGTTTGCCTAGAGCTTTGGAAGCTGAAAATGGCATATCCCCCTGGATAAAAGAACAGGTATGCTTATTGACCATTATAAAATATTCTATTCCAGTAATCTCAGAATGTCTCTCCTGTAATGCAAACCACTATGTGTGCAGGTATCATCTGGCCCTCTTCATATCACCCTATGCAAATTGGACCTCAAGGAACTGACACAAAAATGTGGACTCTCTGCCTACTTCTTGCTGCAAATAATAAATTGTTCTTTGTCTCTGATTTAGGAGTCTTGTGTCTTCTACCAGCATCTATGAAACTGTAGTGGCCTAACTTGTTAGCTTGCAAGTAGGGTAAAATCTCAGACTACTCACAGTGTTTGACAGTTTCATGGATGAGGTTGAGATGATGCTGACAGAGACATGGCTTTATGGGAGAGAAAGAATGGAGGCCTCACAGGCCAGTTAAAGGGATCTAAAGGAAGTTCATAAAAATCAGTGGTGAATATTTTGTCCACATAGTAGAGTGCGCCAGGCAATAAATGTTTCTCCTCTTTATTGCCTACTAATGAGGAGGCATTTGGAAGGTGGTTGAAGGCTAAATACCAGAAAGTAGATTCAAAGAAAGCTGCCCAAATGCTGTCCAAATGCTGTCCTGGTTTTGCTATCAGTCCCTGAGGTGGAGGAGACTTCCTTTCCATTCTGCCAGTCAGTATCAGGCCCTTCAAGTGGGAACAAATGGCATCAAGATTCATCCTGGGTACATCCCCTTTCAGACAAGAGTTACAGAGACACAACTTACATTGAGTATAAAAGGAAGGAAATTTTTGACCATCTAGGTAGAAACCAGGTACGTCTATAAAACTTTGACCTGATATGCTTAGGAGACGAAGGGCAGGCTTCATAATACTTCTTAAGGAAGAATAGTAAGAGTCAGCCCATCTTATGGCTCACACCCACCTATCACACCCGTTCTAAATCTACTTGGAGATGACAGGAAAGGTCTTAGAGTTTCTTGTAATAAGTACTGAACAAAACAAGGAAACTTTTGCCTTCTCAGGGAGATTTCTCCAGGACAAACTCCCAGTTAAAACCATAGATGAGGTATTGATGAGTACTTGGGTTTTTATTGCCCTGGTTGGACTTACGATGCTGTTGAAGGTAACAAACTGGGCAAAACCTTAAGACATTTTCTTGATAATGACCACCAGATTCCCCTGAGTAAGACGGATCCTCAAAGAAGGTTAATGTCTGTATCACCCAGCGAGTGCAAATTTTGCAACCGTGTCTAGAATGCAATATATTTGTGGTTGCAGAGTCAAGGGGTCCCTGAAGTTTAAAATGGAAGTAATGATGCTCCTGCCACTTGATATAGAGCTTTTGGTGGAGAAAAAAGAAAAAGGCGGGAGAGGGGAATTTGTTTGGTTGAGCCATGAGCTTAGTGTAAAAGACAATGTTTCCTTCCAGAGCAAAGGACATGTATATAGACTTCTTAATATGAAAGATTCAGGTGTTCTATGTACAGGTTCCTCTCCTGAAACACAACCTATTACATATTTGGGTATCATCAGCCCTCTTTGACTCATCCTGTGGGAATTAGGGCTCGGGGAGCTGATGGCTGTGTTGTTGCTGTTGGTAATAAACTGTCCTCTGTCTCCTATCCAAGAGTCTTGTGTCCTCTGCTCACATATATGAAATGGTGGCAGGCTAACTTAGCTTGCAAGTAGGGTAAAATTTCAGCCCCTTAACAGTTCTTGACACCAGACAAATTTATGACCTCTGTAAGAATTTAAGAATTTGAATACATGTGTACTTTGTGTGTGCGTTCTAAAGTTGTTTAGGAAAACATATAAGATAGAAACACTTCACGAAGGTAAGAAAAATGGCAAGGGGCAAATGACAATGAAATATAGCTCCTCCCTCAGAGTGAAGTTTAAAGCTTTTCTTGTTCTATTGCATGAGACCCCACCATTGAGCTTCCACTTCTCAGGTTAAAGAAAAATTGACTTGTAAATATACATGCTTCTGGGAGTAGAATACACTAGGTCAGCTAGTGGTCATTCAAAACTCAAGATAATTGAACCAAGTCCCTCCCTCTATCTAACTGGAATCATCAGCAAGAAAGAATAAGATGTTTGACGTGCTTGTAGAGGGATAAGTGAAGGGAGGAAGAACAAAAAGGGGAAAAAAGAGTAACACTGAGATAATATTTAGCTTGCATTATCACACCTGATTTTAGCAGCCAGAATGCAGTACAACTGTAAGACACCCCAGAGACAAGTATCCAGAAAAGGCATAACAGAGATGATAGTGGGTAGTCACCAAAGACACTGTTTCCACATCCCTAGAGATCATTCAACGACCATGGATATAAAGTGACTGGAAGAGTCATTGAGACTGATCTGCTGCATCTCAACTGTGCACTCTGGACCAGGTTTTAAAGACAAATTGTATAGTAAATTTGGACAGTTCAAACATCTTTTATCACCTTCAACTCCACTTTTTAAGAATTGGCAGAATCTAGAGGTCTAATTTTAAGAAAAATGACACAAACATTTGTTGCTTTCATTTGAAAGACTAATATCGAGAATCCAAGCCTTGACAAAGTTAAGATAGCTCAAACTTTGTGAAATTAAGTCTATTATTACAATTGCTAAGTGAGTAATTTAACATTTTTCCAGCTGGGTAGGAATAAAACATTATTGCCTTGAGACTTTGGAAAATATTGCTAGAAGAAATAGGTTTATAGATCTGTCATACAAATCTTATCTTTCTGTAACTGAGTTGTAATAAAAATATATTTTTTTTTTTTTTTGAGACGGAGTCTCGCTCTGTCGCCCAGGCTGGAGTGCAGTGGCGCGATCTCGGCTCACTGCAAGCTCCGCCTCCCGGGTTCACGCCATTCTCCTGCCTCAGCCTCCTGAGTAGCTGGGACTACAGGCGCCCGCCACTGCGCCCGGCTAATTTTTTGTATTTTTTTTTTAGTAGAGACGGGGTTTCACCATGGTCTCGATCTCCTGACCTTGTGATCCGCCCGTCTCGGCCTCCCAAAGTGCTGGGATTACAGGCGTGAGCCACCGCGCCCGGCCATAAAAATATATTTCTTTCAGATAATCAAAAAAGACAGTCTATAAAGTGATCCTTTAAATCCATTAACTTTTTCCCCTAGATATAAGAACAACGCATTGCACATAGTAGGCATTAGTAAATATATGCTGATTCAAATTGAATTCAATCTGATTCTAGAGAGAAGGATACATTAATGTGAGTTCTACGTTCAAACTCACTTAAATACACACTTTCTTTTAATGTTTAGCTCTACCAAAATAAATCAATATAAAATTTCCTTAATCAGTAGCTGCTTTGAGCCTATATGTAACATTTTGTCATCACAGGATCACTTAGCACTGTTCTGGATTTGATGCCTCTACTTTCTTTTTTGACTATAAAATATAAATACCTATTCAAAGATAAGACATGTCATATATTATTCCATATATTAGGAATTTCTTGTGCAAATATGTATTCAAAGATAAGAGATGGCATAAATTATGCCCCATGTTGGGACTTTCTTGTCTATGATAGTAAAGTTTAAGCAACCAAAATCGTGGAAAGAGTGGGCAGTTGTCAAATATGGTCCCAAGAATCTTTCAGTTCCATGACCTTGTTGTTATCCTATGTCTCTGAAAGCCTGTGGCTGTGACAGTTCACAATGCACAGTGGCATCATTTCCCGAGAAGGGAAAAGCCAGGCAAGAACAGTATTGGACTGTGTGTGCGTCTGTGAGAGAGAGAGAGTGAGTAAGAGAGACAGAGAGAGAGAGATTGAGAATCAAAGCTTAAGAACTATAAGAAATGCTCTGTTCAGGAAACCTAATGAACGTCTAGACCTTGTACTTTACCTCCTTAGGCAGTGTGGTCCTCAGTGACAGTCTCATCAAAGGTTCTCAGTTACATCGTTTTATCCTACGGGCAATTCACTACAAACACACAAGGTATACTTATAAATATAAATTTGTCTCAGGAATTACTAGGCTGATATAATAGATGTTGAGTAGGATGGACTTTTCTGTTGTCCAGAATTGCAGTTATGATTCAAAGCTCAGGGTGATAGTGCAGAGTGCCCAGTCCAGAGATGGCCACCAATGAGCTTCTGACAATTGTAATCAGCTGTATCAGAAAGTACATAACTGAACCTGTTACCAACAACCACTACCGTAACTCCTACCCCACAGTCAGCAGTCAGTATTTTAAAAATGACTGAAGATGAAGGGAGGGTATGGACAGTCAACCTCATAGAACACTATAATGTAGTTATTTCCTTCCCTTCTTGCTTCCTGCTTACTGTATGCAAATTGAAGGAGCTAAATTTTGAAGAGGGAGAGGGCGATGTTATCCAGTGACACAGCTTGCCTCCTTTCCCACTTCAAACTCCTTAATTCACAAATCTACCCTATAATGAAGAAGGAAAAAAGTTTTAAACGGGCTATAAGATTGAAATTTTAAACAGGTCTGGACTACAGTGTAACTACTTTAGGAATAAGAAAGGAGGAATCGCTATAGTATAGTAAAAGTCAATGTTTGAGCAAACAGAATTATATAATATACCTCGATACTTTTAAGACTCTTTAACTATTGTGATTCGCATGAATCAAAAATCATATGCTGAATTTTGTTCAAACCACAATCACTGCACATTAACAAAAGATAAAATGAAACCCCGAGGTATCTGAGAAATAGGATCCATTTACAAGTGCATTTCTCTGCCTGTTGCCATTGAAGCGTTCTCCTAAACATTTTCTGCTGTCTTTGTGACAATGCTCAGAACTAAAAGATCTCTGTGTTTTCAACTGGGGGTTGTGAAGGAACACACTCATTTGTGCATGACAGGGCGAGCATGGGTAGGCTGCAGGGAAGAGGAAACTCACATGTATTGAGTGCCTACTATTTACCAGCTAGATGCCTTAAATATGTGATCTCATTTAATCTTCAAAGTGTGGTTTAGATAGTTAGATCAATAGATGGACAGACAGATGGATAGATAGACTCAATTATTAGAATTAAATGTTAGTAAGTTTCAACTAAAATAGCTCACTGTGGTGGGTTTAATTTTTTTCAAAGCCAGGATGTTTATTTTTTTTTTAAATGACAGTTTTGAGGATATAAGAATTTCCCACTATTATATCCACATAAACCTAAGGCATGTTGCCAGAATCATCTACAAAATCAAGTATAAAACTAGTGTGAAAGAAAACTTAAGTTCTATTTCTCTTTCTTGACAGTTTCTTCAACTAGGAAATGATGAGATTGGTGTAAATCTCTATGGTACGTTCCAACTCCGGCAGTCTAATATTTTTACATGATAAAGTGGAAGGATAAGCTAAAAAGTTCAGTTGTTCGTATAAAGCAAATCTAAATTAGCCAGGTCTAAGGTTATGTCCACATAATGTCACCTAATCAGTTGAAAAGTGAGTATTTCAGTCAAACCATAGATTTGCTATTACATAGTAGACTAAAGGCAGTACACAAAAACCATACTAACAAAAGGCCCTATTCTGCAATTTTTAAAAAGACCAACACACAAAAAAAACTGTGTGTGTAGATATGACCTAAGATTTCTGAGATTTCTCAAGTCCCACAGTCTTCTTTCCAATAATAAACAATACCCCAACAAATTCCCTTTTAGGAGTGCAGTGGCCCTGGATACCAAGTGGCATTTCCTGTGGATTCTTTTCCTGGGGACGGCCTTTGAACATCAACATTTTGAGGTTTCGTGATCTTGAATGAACTCCGTTGAATGCTAAGGCTTGAACGGATCTTAGCCTAAATGTTTCTTTTTACAGATGGGGAAACTGAGGCTCATAGCCTCATTTCTTATCCTGCAGTACAGCATGAATTCCAGCAATGTTGGCTACTACATTTTGATCCCTTTAAGATAATTTTCTTAGAAAACATTAAGTGCTCCATGCTGAAAATATTAAATGTTGCTTAAGATTGGAGCCAAAACTACCAACATTTTCTCAAAAGAAAAACATCTTTTCCATAAAGACTAGAAATGATATGTTGCAGTGAGGAAAAAAGATGTGGAAAGAGGAAACATAAAAAAAAGAGGTTTTTTTTTTTTTTTTTTGGTGGTTTTGATAAATTTTTCATCAGGTGGTTTGTCATTTGTTGAGCTGTAGGCAATAGAAGGATAATTTCAGACTCCCCTAGGCTTCACATTTGATTTGAAAGAAACCAATGGACTTTTAAAAAAACAAGTTTCTAAAAGGATACTTTGTTCTTTTTCTCTGAAGTGAGTCCAAAATCAACAACAACAAAAATGGAACTGCTAAAGGATAGAATGTCTTAATCTGGATTAGTTTAGTCACTGTTTAGTTCAATTTAATTTAACTCAACAAACTTTTATTGAGTATGTGATATGTGTAATGCACTATTGTATTTTCCTGTCTCATGACTGTGTATCTCCGAACTTCAGAAGTTAGTCAAATGAGAGGTGGCAGGGTGTGTAGATTATAGTTTAGGATAATATTTGGCCCTTTAAAACTAAACTCCACTTTCCTGACTGACTAGATTCTAATGGGGATGTCATGCTGGAGAAGTATTTGGCAACAGCAAATGTAAGTCAGTGTTATTACTTATATTACATCACTCACACTTTACTGAGTTAATGAGCCCCACGTCCTCAATATTCCAGTGGGATTATGTATACGTGTGGGCGGGGGTAGTGGGTGCTCCATTCTCTTGGTTGCCTCAGAGCTACAGTTCCAAATCTACATCCAAATTATTTAAACAAGAAATACTTCAATCACTTCATATTAATCTATGCAGAGCAATCCTTCTGGAGGGCTTATTGAAAAGGTCCCCACCTTTATAATAGCAGAAACATCAACTGTCTTCCCAGTTTACTCCTCTCAAGCAAGTGGTAACTTCAAAGTCACTGAAGTTTTCACCCAGACATTACTACAACTGAGAACTTCACATTTCAGTCACTGTAACTTTGGATTTACAAATATACACAAAAAGACCAGAAATACAAATATTAAATTTCTTTTAGTTCTGAGTTTGCAAAATTGATGCTAACAGTCTATAGAAATTTTGTATTTATTAACATAAGTGAGCAAAGATTTCCACGAGTTATTGGTATTAGAGTTTTGCATTTAATTGTTAACTCCCTAGAGAGGTATTAATATTTGTGTAAGGTGTTAAATTTACTTAGCATTTTGTTTCCCGTAAGACATTCAAAGACTTACAGATATTAGCTAATTAAAACCCAGCCCATAACTGAGGTGCAAGAAGCCCTAGGAAGTATAGTCCACAATAAAAAGATGCAGAGGGCCGGGTGCGGTAGCTCACGCCTGTAATCCCAGCACTTTGGGAGGCCAGGGCAGGCGGATCGCTTGAGGTTGGGGGTTTGAGACCAGCCTGGCCAACATGGTGAAACCCTGTCTCTACTAAAAATACAAAAATTACAGGGCATGGTGCTGGGTGCCTGTAATCCCAGCTAATCAGGAGGCTGAGGCAGGAGAATCACTTGAACCTGGGAGGCGGAAGTTGCAGTGAGCTGAGATTGCACCACTGCACTCCAGCCTGGGCGACAGAGCAAGACTCTGTCTCAACAACAACAATAAAAAAAAGAGTAGAAAAAGAAAACCAGGAAGTGATGAGTCATCAGGTCCAACAATAAGTGGATGGCGTATTTCAAAGATGCTTGGGACCAAAGGGAGAGAAGCCACAGAGTTTCCTGCCCCAAGATACAGATATCCCAATCCAAGTAACTGCCCCTTGTGTCTCTTGAACAGGTTCAAGAGTTCATTCTGGAGTAAGAGTGTAAAGAGGGGAATTAGTCTTAACAGTTCTGGTCCTTTCTAGCACAGAAGATAACAGAGGAAATCCAATTCCAATCTTACAAGCACTCTCAGCCAATCCGACACAGTGCTGTGGAACCACCCATCCTGCAGAGACAGATGACCCAATTGTAATGATGGCCAGCTTTTGTAAAAAGACTTTCTATATTGTTTGTTTTGCACTACAGTTATTTGTGCATATAGCATCATGAAAATAAATTGCAGAGTCAAAAAAAAAAACAAAAAAAAAAAACAAAACAAAAAACGCCAAATCTTGGCTCTGCCCCCTACTAATTGTGTGATACGGAGTCACTGCACACAAAGCAGGTTCAATTCTTTTATCTGAAGAATCACGATAACAAAACCCATGTCGCTGCATTATTATGAGAATTAAATGGTAAAATATAAATGGTTCAGAACTTAATGAACTCAGAAATGTTGTGTTTCTTTCCAAAATAGATCTTTCTGTGGGTAGGGTGGTGGGGGGGTGGGGGTGGGTAGGAGTTGAAGGTTTGTGTTTGTATAGATATGTTGTTTGCAACTGAATTCAAATTTATCTGTGGAAGATCCTACTAGAGCTCCGGTTATTTTCAAAAGTCAAAAACTAGGTCATTAGTAACTCAACTTGAAACTTTCTTTGTTAGCATTGCTACTAATTGAGAGGTTATTATTAAGCACTATGGCTTGGTTCAACTGGAGCTCAAACCAAGGGGAAATTTTGAGCAATTACCCAGGACTCGGTGTCTAGAACCCAAAGTCAAATTATGAAATGCTTTGCAAACAATGAAGCATTAAGAGGAACTCACTGACTCTGTAGAACCTGCTCTTGTTGGTACCAAGGTACAACATGCATCTTGCTGCAGTATCCAGATCCAAAAGGGTTTTGTCAAATGGACTCTATCTCTTGAGTCAAAATTGTTTTTGCATGTCACTACACTGCCCCATCTCATCTGACTTTTCCATGTCTCTTCACAAAAAAGAAACTTTTGACTAGAAATAAAATGCTCCCAAATTCCTTTTTCCTTTACCAGGACTAAGATAAAACACAATTATAATGGAAAGCAAGAGGGAGCACGAAGAAAGAACCAAATCTTTAATTTTATTTTTTAATTTTGATATAAATCTCAATTTTCTGGTTCTTACAGGAATTAGAGGCACTTGAAAATTGTAGGGGCAATGTAGAATTCCTAGGCTGACAATAAGAAATACATATTTCTTGCCAAAATGTATTCAGAAAATGAAAATCAACATTCTGAAATTTCCCAAGCATCTATTAATATTGATTGCAATGAATTCTGATTGCAACGAAACCAAACATAAAATCTTTCAATGCCCCTCAATTAATCTTCCTTCTTCAGGACAGACACTCAAACGAAATGAAATAACTGTTTAGGTTCAGCCTGTTCAATATTCTGTTTTAGCTCTGGTTTATTAGTTTAAAAAAAAATAAACAAACAAAAAAACCCCACGAGTTTAGATCTAGCTGAAACAAGTTCCCTAGGTTTTCTTTGAAAGGTTTTAAGTTCAGTTCACAGTTGAGTTAAAAAGTAACAAGAAAGTCAGGGTCATATTAGGTTTATCAAATTCTACAGTTCTTAAGGTTTGGGATTGAAAGGTGTTCTCAGGCCCAGTCTTGGCTTCAGAGAGCCGGGAGTTTCACTGGGGTGGACAAATACTGAGACAACAGGCTGAGTTTTATGCAGTACCTTTTAAGTGAGGAATGAAAAGGGAAGCAGCCATCTGCTTTGTGAGAAATGAAGGAAGTGCCCCAGTCCCCTGCAATTCAACCTGAGAAGTCACTGCAGTGTGGCTTCCCCTACAACCCCGAAACTTGAGTTCCTGGCAGTGGAACCAATAGACCATGGGGGTTGGGTAGGGGAAGAGCAAAGACGTCAGTCTCCTCATGCCGGCCAATTTCTTCTCTTTATAACTCCTCCCACTTTACCCACGGCCAGTCTCTCAAGAGGTGCACCCATACACCCATCCGTGCTGTCAGGAAGAGGCGTCTCCCACCTCTTCCTCACCTAACTCAACTTAAATGTCACTTCTCAGGCTTCCTGGACCCTCTCTTTTGAAATTTGATATTTATATAATACAGGTTCATGTCTTCCTGTATTTTTCCTTTATTGCTTTTATTAACAATTGTAGGGGCTGCATTTGGTGGCTCACACCTGTATTCCCATCACTTTGGGAGGCCAAGATGGGCAGATCACTTGAGCCCAGGAGTTCAAGACCAGCCTGGGCAACATGGCAAAACTTCGTCTCTACAAAAAATACAAAAGCTAGCTGGGTGCAGTAGCCTGAGCTGGCAGTCCTGGCTAGTCAGGTGGCTGAGGTGGGAGGATTGCCTGAGCCTGGAACATTGGGGCTACAGTGAGTGGTGATCCTGCCACTGCACTCCAGCCTGGGTGATAGAGGGAGACCCTGTCTTTAAAAAAAAAATTGTAGCTACACAGACGCTTGTGTGGTTATGGCTCATAGCTGGTTTCCTTCACTAGACTATTCATTCTATGAGGCTAAGAAAAATAAGTATTTTTTAAACTTCTATTCCCAGCCCCTAAGCAGAGGGTTTGGTATATAATAGATGTCCAATAAATAATTGTGGAATAGGCAGCTCTCTGCTCTCAAATATCAACCACATCTTTTGATTGGTTTTCCCATATTCAAATCCCATTTTATATTCTAAATACCCTTGGATGTATTACACCTTTAGCAATTAGCAGAAATAATTAAAACTATCACTTACTGAGGCCTTAACATGGGCTGAACATGGAACTAAAGACATCATTGATCTGTAATCCCAGCACTCTGGGAGGCTGAGGTGGGCTGATCACATGAGGCCAGGAGTTCAAGACCAGCCTGGCCAACATAGTGAAACCCCGACTCTTCTAAAAATACAAAAATTAGTCAGGTATGGTGGCAGGTGCCTGTAACCCCACCTACTTGGGAGGTTGAGGCAGGGGAAAGGCTTGAACCCGGAGGGGAAGGTTGCAGTGAGCCGAGATCATGCCATCACACTCCAGCCTGGGTGACAGAGAAAGACTCCATCTCAAAAAAAAAAAAAAAAAAAAAAAAGACATCATTGACATTATTTCATGGAATTTTCTCAACATTTCACTGTGAAGTGTGTAAAATTATTGCTGTGTTACAAGTGAAGAAATCAAGGCTGGATTAAGCCTAGAAGGGAAGTACCTCTTGGCATGGAGGAGAGAAAGAAGGATTGGTGAGGAGCATGGAGACAGTGAAGGTAGGAGTGTGCCAACGAACATTCCTTATGTCATAATCCCCCAGTCAGCCCCGTCTATACCACTTAAGAGCAATGCATATACCATATGTGTTGCTGCTGTCTGCAGCATTAAACATATATTCCATAGTCGAATCCCTTTTCCTGGTGCTCAAAGGAAAGAGAAAATAGCAGATCAAAGGGGAATGCTGAAAAAAGATTTGACTCTGTGGCCCTTATTGTTTAACATCTTTTAAATTTCTTTTTTTCCTCTGTGTCTATAACACTTGAGCTAAGACATGGGTGGTCAAAATAGATAAGCCTCTGGCCCTCTTCCAATCCCGTGATTCTACAATTCTATGTTGCCATAATAATTTCCACTATATTCTGTCGATGTGCTCTCACTTCCTTTCAGACAGGATTTATCTGGCGACTGAAGTTGGTCCTGACAACATCTTAAAATGCCTAAACTGATGGTGTCTCAAAGATTTTTCTAACCCCATTTATATACCATCAGGACAAATATGTAGGAATTCGGCAATCAGAAAGTGAATTTCCACCATTGTGACAGACACTGTTTTTTGACGTCTCATTCCCATTCTTGAAGCAATGATGGGAAGCAGCTCCTCTGGAATTTGTCATGTAGCACTTCAGCTCTTCCACGACAACTGGTATGCACAGAAGATTGCAGAACATGCCTTCCTCCCGTGCCAAGGCATCGCTCTCCTCCCTTTCTCTTTGTTAACCATTTCTAGGGTTCTGTAAAACTGCATTGATAAGGTGCTGCTTTAAAGCTGCCAATTATGTATTTGGTTGTAGTGTAATTTTTTAAGAAGAGGATGCTGCTAGTTATCCTCTTCTGGATATTTAGAAGAGTCTCAGAGGGTTTTGACTAAGGGGACTGTAGTTATTTTGGTGTAACTTGCAGTTGTTGAGTTAGAGACAGAGTTGAGGTATGAAGACATTTGAAGAAAAATAATGGTAAACTTTTACGTTTGTGTGGAAGTAGAGAGAGATGTTCTCTTTGGGTAACATACAACTCCAATTTGGATGGGAAAAAAAACAGGGACAAAAGTTACCTTGTTCAGGTGAAGATGTGCCTAGAAGGAAAGAGAACCTTCCCATGAATTTTGTTGGAAACAGCTCTGCTTTTGGTCATATGCACCGTGTACTCCCACAGAACACAAAGGGATGAAGGCCTGACCTTTGAAGGCAGGATTAAATTCCCATCGTTTGATCTAAGTTCATTCGCCCATCACCACCGAGAAGCAAGAAGCATCAGATGCTCTGCTGTGAGCCAACTGGCATCCTTTCCCCTTTTATTTTGCAGTGTTTTTCTCTTGTAAACCTCTAGTTATTTAAGACCTGGTGTTTGATAGATCAGTAGAGTGACTATAGTTAACATCAGTCGATCGTACATTTCAAATTAGCTGGAAAAAGAGGAAAAATAAGTGATAATAACACACATATTACACCATCATTTCTGATTTTACATGAACTTTAAAGAAGAAAAATCCATAAATGTGTCAAAGGAAAATGTTAACAAACCATCATCTCCATTTTGGTCATCATCACAGCTTACAAGCACACACACAAACCCACATACACATGCACAAAGAATGGGGGAAAACAATGAATTAGAAAGGAAAAAACTGTGAGACATATTCACACTCATAGGTGGGAATTGAACAGTGAGAACACTTGGACACAGGAAGGGGAACATCACACATTGGGGCCTGTTGTGGGGTCGGGGGAGGAGGGAGGGACAGCATTGGGAGATATACCTAATGTGAATGACGAGTTAATGGGTGCAGCACACCAACATGGCACATGTATACGTATATAACAAACTTGCATGTTGTGCACATGTACCCTAGAACTTAAAGCATAATAAAAATAAATAAATAAATAATTCTAGGAAAGGAGTTCAACAAACCAGAGCTTTCGGCTTAAGTGAGCTTTTAAAAATATTTTTCTTTCAGGAGAATCTCTTGAACCCGGGAGACAGAGGTTGCGGTGAGCTGAGATCACGCCATTGCACCCCAGCCTGGGCTTCAAGAATGAAACTCCGTCTCAAATAAAATAAAATAAAATTTGTTTCATTATTAATATTTTATAAAAAAATAATAGTTTTAGCACAAATTCCACTTTTCAAAACTCACACGGCTCCAACACTAAGGTTATCTTGTTTGGCATTAGAATAGCTCATGTCTACATTAAAGCTGGAATCTCAGAAATGACATAAACAGGCCTTTTTCTATAAAGATAAAAGGCTAAGCTTTAAAGGATTTTATATTTATAGATAAATGTTTCCATAGTAATCAGTACTATAAAACTTGCTGGTGTCAGCACTCCTTTGCATACAAAAATGGCTCATATTAAAATGAGCTAGATTCAGAGAATCAAATGTAGATTCTTTTACCTTAAAAAAGCACAACTTTTGTGAGAAGTGCAAAAACCTTACTGAATTTTGTTGGAAACAGCTCTGCTTTTGGTCACATGCACCGTGTACTCCCCCAGAACACACAAGGGAGGAAGGCCTGACCTTTGAAGGCAGCACGGACCACGATGAAAAGTAATTTACAACAACACACTCATTATTACATCCTCAGATGATGAGCTTGGAGCTATGCATTTTAGATTTTTCCCAGTGTCTGAGGTCAGTTTTGTTTTAGGAAGCAAGAAAGTTCAGGAAGAAGGAAAACAAAGTTCAAAAGGAGGCAAGATTAAAAAGAAAAGAACTCAACAGTAATGCTTTCATAATAGAGTCAAAATTCATGAAATAAATGTTACATGTAAGATAGTATAAAACAGGTAAGAATTCTGTTTTTAACATTTATGACTATCCTAACAGAAATAGAAACATATCTTCACTGGAATGTTGGTAGCAGTCCTATTCATAATAGCCTCAAACTGGAAACGATCAAAAGTTTACCAACAGATTAGATATTTTGCAGTATATTTATGAAATGAAATACTATAAAACAACCGTGAATAAACTATTGCTATATGCAGATACACAGACACAGTATTGAACCAAAGAAAGCAGGCACACGGAGAACTTACTATATGATTCTATTTATGTAGAACTCAAAAATGCGCAAAACTAATCTATGGCTTAGAAGTCAAGAAGTGATTGCCTAGAGGGAAGGCAGCAGCTGGGAGGGGGGAACAACAGAGGTTTCTGGGGCCCATATTTTCTTTTTTAATCTGGATACTGGTTACAGTAATGTGTTCACTTTGCAAAAACTTGTCAAACTGTACCTTCATGATTTAAGCACTTTTTTGCATGTATATCATACTTTAATAAAAAGCAAAAAACACAACGTTGAGGTGGTCTGAGTGTTTTTCAATAAATATATATGAATGTTTCCATTGTAATCAGCTCAGCTTTATCTGTGCTAAACACCTCCTCATTTCTGTTTCTCTTGGCCAGCGAACATTTGACACTCCTAAGAGATCACTTTCATAAGGCAAGTGCACATGTGTATGTATGCACACTTCACCCCCAGCTACCCACATTTTTATGACATCTTTGGAGGCACATATTCAGTTGTTCAGCTGCCCCAGAGCCACCAAAGTCTGGGACCTTGCTGGAAAAAAAAAAAAAAAAGCAATTTTAAAATAAATAACGAACTGATCCTGGACTACGTGGTGTTTGTGTTAACACCTCACAAGAGAGTGGAGGGCAGGCAGGGGAGAATGCTTCCATTTAAAAAGGCTGCTGGCGGCACCCACAGGCGCTAATGGGACCGGGCTGGGGCTCTGAAGCATTGCCAGGTGGAGTCAGGACATTGGGTTCCCTGAATCCCCCAGCAGAAGGCTTCAGCCTTTCATTTTCTTGGGTTTCCCTGTGGCACTCAAGTGTCAGATAAGTAAAAAAATTAAGCGGGAACTTTTAACAACATTCCATTCCAGGACTTTATACTGCTCATTCTGTAAGGCGTTTGACTGAGAGGACCGATCTTTTTATTTTCAGTAGTTTAAAAAATTCTTCAGAAGAAGAGCTAGCTATGAGGACAAGGTGGTGAGGAAATAGTAATAAAGAGTGGTGTCACTAGAGCCTCTTTCCCTAAGTGACTGTGTGACCTCAGGCATCATCCTGCATCTCCATGGAACCTTAGCTTCTTAGCTGGGAGCGTTCCTCATATGATTGGCGTAAGGATTAAATGAGATAATAGTAGAGTCCCCTGCAGGTCATTATCTTCTGGCACAAAGCACACCAAACACGCAATAAACATTAGCTATTATTGCTATTATATTATTGCTCTTGAAATGTTTTCAACTTCATATCTGGATTTTTCCATTGCAAGGGGCTTACATAAATGGAGTCCTGGCTGCCCATATTTGAAAGTCACCAAACATTATGTTTGATCTTCAAATAACCACAGGTACTCTGGCAATTATTTTCATGGCTGAAAGTTAAACACTCAGGCACAGAACCATTGTGACAGAACAACGGTGTGTATCGGAGGCCTGTCTCCAAAAAGACCACAGGAAAGAAGTCTTGCAAACCTCAGCTCTCCCTTTGTTTCTAATTTTGCTCCTTTTCGTCTCTTCCACTCTCCCGCCTCACGCCTTCGTTTTTTCACATCTGTGCTTGCTTCCTGACATTAGCATAAGTTTAGGAGTCAGGTTGCTGGGGGACTAAGAGGCTGAACTTAAACTAAAGGAGATCATCATGAGAGGAAGAATGAAATTGAGGACTAAATGAGGGGACTGTGTATCGGCAGGATTCATTCGTGCGCACACATAATATTTTTGGATGGTCTCCTGAGATGAGTTGCGTGGCAATTTTGCTGCCTGTATTCAAATATATTTAATAGTCCTCATTGCATTCCTAATCATGTAGCTCATAAGGGAATTTCTACCCTGAGATATGACAGAGAGGCACAACAGCCATAAGGAATAAATATTGGCAAAACAAAGAGTAAAATATTTTACCTGAAACACTGGCCTTCACCTTTGGCAAAAGCAAAACAAACAAAAACAAAACACTGAATATAGCCAGGAGTTTCCTTAGGATCCAAGAATATGCTAATCGCTAGGCTGGCAGTTGTTCCAATAGTTCTTTTACTTCTTCGTCCATTTCCCTTTCTCAAGCAAAATAAAATCATAAATGCCAGAACTCTATAAAAGAAAATTTTTTTCTTTCCTTGTTTCTTTTTATTTTCTTCTTTTTTTACCCCATATAGATGGAAATTGGAGAAAAATGAGACCACGTAAGCAAGGTATTGTGACAAGATTTTGGTTCACTGGTTTTAGGTCATTAAGAAATTAAGATAATTTGGATCTATACTCAGATTCTCTCAGATCTGTGAAAATTAACAAATTGTAGGAGAAGGGTCAAGATTTCCTGTTATGACTCAACATAATTGAGCTATCGCATGAAATTACTTAGCTGAACAACACCATGTTGCATCTTCAGGCATACTTTTTATACGCAAGCGATGAGTTTGTGGCTCATGGGCTTCTGCAGTCTCGCTGTGAGCAAGATAATGTATGTTAGGAACCTGACAGTGCCTGACAGTTTGTAAGCTCTCAACAAATGGCAGTGACCATTGCTATCACAGCCCTATGCGGAGTGCCTGGATCCAGTGGAGCCCCCACAAATCCTGACCACAGAAATGAAGCGCGCCCTAAGCCGAAATGTTCTTCCAGTATGATGGCAATACCTGGATGTACAAGAAGATACAGGTTAAAATTTGAATTTGGAACAAGTTCCATATGAGACAAAGCTCAGGCTAACGTGATATAAATATGCAGATGAAATAAACAACCTAATAGTAGGCTCCCTGGGCAGCTTCATTCTCAGAATTTAGATGAATCATATAAAAGGGAAGTTTATAAGTTTAAACAAGATGAAATGAGGAACAGGAGAGAAAGATGAAGACCTTCTGCAAACAAACTCAACCATGCTTTATGCAGCAGGCCAGATCCACACTGCACAGGTACTTACACGGCACTCAAGAGCACCACAAGGTCTGGCTGGGGGCCACTGGGAACTGTGCATTGTGGCAGGCTAATGATTTCATATCTTGTCAAGACTTCCCTATATACATTTTCCTTTATGCTTGCCCATTCCTTCTCTTCAGGTACCTTTTCATTGTTCCTGGAAAGGTAATGCAAAAAAAAAAAAAAAAAAAAAAGAATCAAACCTTGGCTTTGTAAAGTTTCAAAAAAGTTTAGGTTAGAAATTGTGGTAATGACTGTATAACTCTATGAGTCACAAAAACCTTTGAACTGTACAATGAAAATGAGTGAGCCATATGATATCAGAATTATATCTCAATAAAGTTGTTTTTTTAAAGTTATAAAGTTTAGGTCAGGCCACGAATTGCAGATTTGGACTATGAAGTATCAGGTGACTCTGCTCTCAAACTATATAAATATTCTTCTGATTCAGGAATGAGAGTTCAAAGTCCAGGGCTTGTGACGGTAGAGCGCTAAAGACACAGGCTCCCTGGTTTGAACATCTTCCTGACCACAGGCCCAGCAACACCACAGTAGGGGGTGGGTAGAAATTCCTGGATAGATTTGTGGAATGTGAGAACAGACAGAAATCTGCCTTCTGCTTTTCTGTAGCTCAAGAGTCCCGAGCAGAAAGGGCCCATGCGGGTGTCCAGGCAGCTGTCCCTGAAGCAGCCTCACCGAGTTTGTTGCAGCCCAGAGTTGGAGGCTATCCGTGGAGTGTTTCCTGGGTATCCAAGAGGAAGTCAGGCATAACACAAAAGCACAGGGACTAGAAGGGATGAGAAACTGATAGAGCAATCTATGTGGACCAATGACTGAAGACCAGATAATAAGGGAACCTCAGCAGATGACGACATGACGAGAAGCACGTGCCAGTTTCATTCCCACATCCCAGACATCCCGGTACTATACAATTCCTCCAGACCTTAACAACCGTCCCAAGGCAAGTAAAAGTGACGCCAAATTGACTGAGAGTACGCTTTTGTCTTTTGTCCAAATGAGGGCTCAAATTCAGTTTTAAATAAATGAAGAAAGTTACATTAATTGAGACTGAGTTTAGAGATTGAAATTTTGTCTAATATAGAGTTTTTTTAAAATCAGCACAGGAGGCTGGGCGCGGTGGCTCAAGCCTGTAATCCCAGCACTTTGGGAGGAACGAGACCCCGGGACGATCACAAGGTGCAGGAGATCCCGAGACCATCACCCGGCCCTAACCCGGTGAAACCCCGTCCTAACTAAAAAAATACAAAAAACTAGCCCGGGGCGACGTGGCGGCCCGCCTGTAGTCCCAGCTAGCTCCAGGAGGCCCCTGGGGGCCCCAGGAGAATGGCGTAAACCCGGGAGGCCGACCTTGCAGTGAGCTGAGATCCCGGCCACGCACTCTAGCCGCAGGCGACAAAGAGCTAGACTCCCGTCTCAAAAAAAAAAAAAAAAAAAAAAAAAAAAAAAAAAAAAAAAAAAAAAAAAACAAAAAAAAAAATCAGCAGCAGGAAATCATGAGAACCTCAGATCCTGAATGCCACAAGCTTTTCTGGGCTGATTTTTACAGAGACTGAGAGAGATTTTTCTGCCATCTAAGCCTCTTGAGGCAGATCAACTGGACATTGCAGATTTAGAAGGAAAGAATCAGGAAACTAAAGAGAGATTTACATTTTCTTTTAAAGAAACACTATAGTTTGAATTACTTTCTCAATAATGATCTCTCCTTCTCTGAAAGGTTATGCTACAATGACAGCAAGTTATTTCAAGGGTTGAGGTACTCTGTTAAACCTTGAATAATCTGTTTAGAATAGCTTTGAGTTAGAAAGGGAAAAGTATACTAGAATGTTTATTATAGAAATTTTCCATATGAGTCATACTAAAACTGCCATTCAGTTTATCCATGTGTGCTCTTATTCTATCTCCACTTCAACCTCGAGAGTTGCTTCTTGGTTCCTTCAGTTGTACTTTCTTGTGCATCAGAAGTCAATGTTATCAGAAAATGTGCATACTTGAGACTTACCATTAAAATGAAATTACATTTCTTTTTCTGCAGTCACTCCGTTTTTCTACTCTCCTCCATACCTATATCTCTCAAAAGAATGATTTACCTACATTTCTCTCCACTTGCTCACTTCCCATTTATCCTTTAATTTTCTGCAATCTGATTTCTGCTGTAAGCACCTTCAATGGAAGGGCATTATTCTTGTGATGATGCCCATGATTCTCAATTCAATGGACATTTCTCTATCCTCAGTATTTGTTGTATATTATGTTGGCGTTACTTCTTTTATTGGCATTTGAGACATCACTTTGATTTTCCTTTAACTTTACTAGCTGTTCCTTCCCATTCTCTTTTGCCAGTTGCTTCTCCTGTAATGAATCTCCAAATCTATTTAGATTAGAGCTGAAATCTAACTCAGGGCTGAAATGAAAAGGCTCTTATCTTCTCTGTATCACCTACTCAGATATCTCACCATTCCTATGGGTTTAAATACCATTTGAATTCTGATGACCCAAAATGTTTTTCCCCATTCTAGACCTGACTTCCAAGATCCATACTCACACACTATATTGCTTATTTAAATCACATATCTTGCAGACATTTCCAACTTAACAAATTCAACATAAAATTCTTGATTTTTTTCATCAAAACTGTTTCCCCATCATAAGCTCAGACTTCTTCTCAGTAAATGGCACCACCAACCACTCAGTTACTTAAATGAGAAACAGAGGTTTGATTCTGGTTTTTCTGTCTCCTCCTGCCCCAGATCCATACGATAGAAAGTATTGTCAAATCTAGCTCCAAATATATCTTTTGTTTGTTTTGTTTTGTCTTGTTTTTGAGAACAGAGTCTCACTCTTATCACCCAGGCTAGAGTGCAGTGGCGTGATCTTGGCTCACTGCAGCCTCAACCTCCTGGGTTCAAGTAATCCTCTCATCCCAGACTCCTGAGTAGCAGGGACTACAGGTGTGTGCCACCATGTCCAGCTAATTTTTCTTTCTTTCTTTTTTTTTTTTTTTAGAGACATGGTTTTGACATCTTACCCAGACTGGTCTCAGACTCCTGAGTACAAGCGATCTGCCTGCCTCGGCCTCCCAAAGTGCTGGGATTACAGGCATGAGGCACCGTACCTGGCCTCCAAATATATCTTAATGAGATTGTTTTCCTTCATCTCTTCTGCCATTACTACCTTACACTAGTTCACCTTCATCTCATTGCATGGACTATTTTAAGTTCAGTTGATCTCACGTCTTCCGTTTTTACCTCTCACCAAGCCATGCTCAATATAGCAGCAATAATTATCCCATTAAAATATAAATTTTGTCTAATGTCACTCTACCACTTCGGTGTCTTCCTGTAGCTCTCAGAATAAAATCTAAAGCCCTTATAATGATCTGTGAGATCCTGTTCACATTCCCAGTTTCAACTCATACGACCCCTGCTCTGCACCAACCACTCTAGTATCCCAGTTTTTTCTTCTTCCTACAAATTTGTCAAATGACTGTTTCCTCTGCTAGAGTGCTCTCATCCTCTGGGCTTCAAGCTAAATACCAACTACTTAGTGATTTCCTTGCCTACCTCTCTATTTAAAGTAGGTCTCTTTATTTTCTATATTAAGCTCCCATCCCTTAACTTTGTAACACTTAAACTGATCGTAAGTATTTTATTTATTTTTCTGTTAACTTTTGGTATCTGTCTCCTTCACCAGAATATAAGCTCCAAGTTACATTGAAGATAAATTGTGAACATCATGTTTCTCATTATATTCCTGGAGTTTAGCATGGGGCCTAGTGCATAGTAGGTACCGAAAAATAAATATTGATTGACTAATATTATCACAATAGAAGTAGAATTCATATCCTCATGCATTTGTACGTGTATATGTATATGTGCATGTAAGGGCAAAGGAGAAACATACATTAACATGTAATTATCTACACTCACACCCAATGAGTTAGTGGCTTGGCAGAAGTACTTTTCATGTAAAAATAATACAGAGATAACATATATAAAGTGATACGCTCACTTATCTACCTATGGGATTTGTTGAGGGATGATCTCCAAAGCAGACCTTTCTATCTGTAAGACTGAAGAAGTGTTTAAAACCTTGCCAACCTTTTCGAAGGGAATAATTAATCAGCACCTGATAACGTGCACATTATAGTAGAAGCACAATTATGTATTTGTTAATAGATCTTTATAGATCATGTTTTGAATGTTCATTTGAATTTTCTTTTTTCATTTGAAAATGTCTTAATTCAAGTTTTGGGCTAGTGCTTAGAGGTTTATGTATGCATTTGTGTGCTATATGAGAGTACGTGATCATTCTTTGATGATAAAATTTCCCAGCACATCTTACTCTCCATGATATTACTTTCTTGTGAGTATGAAATTTATTCTAAATGACTTTCAGACCACTTGTCACCATAACCAATGGAAAGGAAAATTATCTGTTGCCACCAGAAAACATATTTGCTTATGTCCTTCATGGCCAGGTCTCCAGCACCCAGCATCCCCAGAGGGTCTCCCAGCTCAATACTTACTCTGTTTGAGTTCTGTGATGGTTAATTTTATGTATCAATTTGACTGAATCATGGTACTCAGGTATTTGACCAAACATTATTCTACATGTTTCTGTGAAAGTGTTGTTTACATGAGATTAATATTTAAATCAGTAGACTTTGAATAAAGCAGATCACCCTCCATGATGTGAGTTGGCCTCATTCAGTCCATTGGGGGCCTTAATAGAAAAAGACTGACCTCCCCTAAAGAAGAGGAAATTCAGCCAGCTACCTCCCTTCATCACTTAAATTGCATCGGTTCTTCCCTGGGTCTCCAGCTTGACGATCTACACTGCAGATTTTGGACTTGCCAAGCCTCTACAATAGTGTGAGCCAATTTCTTAAAATACGTTTCTGTCTCTCTCTCTCTATATATATGTATATCCTATTGGTTCTGTTTCTCTGGGGAACTCTGACTAATACAGTTTCCATCACCAACCCATTTTCAATTTGGTTCCCACTTTAAGAGTACCATAGAAGCCACCGACAAGACAGGGTCTCATTTTTCCTCCTTGAAACATTCACAAAGAATAAGAATAACTGTAATTTGGGTAAATGGAAGGACCCCGTTCTCTGCGGTGGAACACATTAGTCTCCATGACCTCAAGACTCACCCTAGTCACCCTTCGCACCAACTCAAACGCATCAGATTCTGTAAATGATATTGTAACAAAGAGCTTGGCAATTTAAGTTCTCTGCTCTCCACTCCTTTATTAACCAGTCTTATTGACTTTGGCCAGGTCAAGAGCTTTTCATTGCTTTAGTTCCCCCATCTGCTTGTGTAATGCTTATTTCTCTGATATTTTGAACTCCTTCCACAAGCAGGTGCCCCAGAAGAGCAAGTGTGGTTATTGATCCGGTGTTACATGCACAGAAAGGCTCCAGTTCACATGCCTGAACCCATTACCCTGCTTTGTCACACATTAAAAGCCTGGAGATTACCAGAAGTATTTGGTTTGGGTTGTTCTTTGAAAGATATGACTGTACCCACAAATATGCACAGAATACTCATCAAGGACTCTTGAATCACAAAGGCAAGTCCTTCCCTCGTCTTGCCACAATCTTTGATGGTGATGAAGAATGTGTTTACTCAAGTTCACAAAAGAGAACTTGGTTTGCTCTGTTTTAGCAACAGATTAGGATTTTCAAAAGAAAAACTGGCAATGTAGGTCATTTTTTTTTTTTTTTTTAACAAGCTTTGAAGCCATGCTGAAATCTTATCAGGATGTCAAGATTTAAAAACTCCCACCTGTACATCTCTCTCCCTAGAATTCTTTTGTGCAGCTGCTGCCACCTCCTTTGTTGAGTATGTGTGAACAGAAAAGTAGCATACACTCAGCTCTAGGCACTAGAAACCACTGTAAGCCATTTCTATCTCCTTATGGACGACTGGGTAGGTAAATTCAAAGCAAACATGAATTCCTAGGGATATATTATAATATATACTATGTGATTAAATTGTGTTGGCTCACCTGCAATGGATTTGTACTTGCTCTCTCTCAGAGCCCCCATTTTTCCTGCAGTAATCTTCCTAAAGGGAAAGCCTACTCACTGGGCTCTTTTTAAAAGGTGGGCAAATCTCAACACTACAACTATTTAATGCCACAAACATGATTGTAAAGAGAGCACAACAAAATGAAGATATTGTATTTTCATCATTCATCAACAGAAGACTTATGTGTAATATACCCATTGCAGGTGGGTCTGGTGCATACATTCATTTATTAGGATCACACATCACATTACCTCACATACAAAACCATTTAAATAATGTCAAAAGTCAGCCAGAAAGTAAGTTGTGATGAAAAGTTCCTCCAGAGAACAATTTGCTTCCCTTTTACTTTTCACCATCATAGCTTTGCCTCTTCTTGGTAATTTCTATGTAAACCAACAAACAAACTCTGGTTTTTATAAAAACAACTCAGGGCATGTTGCATGCTTACATTTTAGGGTGTTCATAGAGTATGCTATCATATTTTAACTTCAGGGCCTTCTTGGAGTCAAACAGGATTCCTCCTAACCTCTCTAACTGAATCCAAACAAACTTCAGATGAGCACAGTCTGCAGGCTGCTGACTTTCAGCATATCATCATCAACACAGCAAAACCAAAGATTCTCCAATAGAATCTTTCAAAACAGGAGAATCCAGAAGGACTCAGACAGCAGGACTGGTGGACTATGAACTCAAGTTGCACCTCTGATCTAACTCAATGCTTACACATATTTTCAAAAGGAAAAACTTTGAGCACACATAGTATAAAACTTACTTCCTGGTCCACACTACAGTACTTTTCTCCTACTCTCCCAGAAAGTTAGAGAAAACCTTTTTAACAAATAATACCCAAAAAGGACTTTCTGCAGAAGTACTATTTTCCCAGCTCAATGTCACAATTATTTAG
This sequence comes from Rhinopithecus bieti, assembly GCF_001698545.2. NCBI lineage: Eukaryota > Metazoa > Chordata > Mammalia > Primates > Cercopithecidae > Rhinopithecus > Rhinopithecus bieti. Next base: position 368,983 of record NW_016828382.1, read on the forward strand.
TGTGTTGAGCACTATATGTCTTTTAATTTCCTATAATCCCTACCCATAGTATAATGTGGAATTCCATTTATTCTATTTTTAAAGAGATGAAGTCATCCAGGGTGGAAACTATGCCCTGATTGAAAGGACTTAAATGCTGCTATGTCTCAGACTAGGCTCTGGCACACGGAGAAGTATAAATTAAACTCTTCTGCAGACATTTGATCTCTTGCTATGAAAAGGGATATTGTGTTTCCTCTGTTTAACAGTATTCTCTGTCCACTGTGAAAAGAAGCCTGTTTGCTTAAAAAAGTGTGGCATATTTCTTCCACTATGAGTGGCATTGCAAATGAAATCACAGCACGCACCGAATATAGTTCCAATCGTCTATATGAATTGTACATCTGTCAAAAGAAGCCAATGTTGAAATTGTGGTCACTTAATATGAGATGAATAATTTAATAATACGATGACTGATCACAACCACATCCCTGGATGCTAAGACTGGCAGCTTTTGTTGAGTGCCCACCTGCAGACGGCACTGTGCAGAGCAAGTTAAACAGAAACAGTCGTGCCTTCTAATTCCAGTCCATCTTGCTGCACACCAGAGGCTGCCCACACACAAAGTTAGGATATCACTGTTACTGGTGGGACGTTATTCTGAAAGTGCATGCACATGTTATCAGTTGGACAGAAACATTTTCTTCCATTTCCTCCACAGGTCCTCTGTGCTTTATTAAGATCATAATAATTCTCTGTGAAAGAATAGAAACTCTGAAAAATCTATGACACTGTGTTAACATACTGTTAAAATGCTTGCAGTAAAACTTTCATTGGTATCTAGCATGTGGTAGGCACTGTGTTGGGTGAATGAACCAAGGCTATCATCTCTGATGAAAAACTCCAGCAAAGATTTTCAAACTCTGTCCTGCTCATTTGCTAGAGGTGTTGCAGGAGTTACCATAACATCGTTTGTCATATAACATCAACTTTTTTGTTATCCTAAGGCCTTGAACTCTCCTCTTTTACCACAGAGAGGCTGACAAATTAGGAAGGTGCTGATTTAGCTGATGGATCTGGTCAGAGCTGGGAAAACCCTGTAGACAACCCTCTCCCTACTCCCCAGCCACTGCTGAAAACATAGCTGCTCCTAACTTGTTTCTATATTGGAAACTATATTAGGTTTTGGAAAAAAGTGTTCAGCTGCTACAAAAAAAAAAAAAAAAAAAGAGCTTAAAACTATTGCTGGAAAGCATATTTTGTACCTTAAATGAGTTTCACTTTTTAATGGTTTATATGGAGACATAGTGTCAATGAGAAAGATTACATAGCAGGTGCCATAGACCCAAACGATGACTTCTATTGTCATAAGCAGGCAGTAGGTGTCTTTGGAATAAACAAATAATTTATTTTTCTTAACCAAAGTGCCCATAAATTTATTTCACTTTGTAACGAAAGGAAAATATTATAGCCCGATCCACATTTTTTTACTCCAACCTAATTGGCAGTACTTACGTTAGTAAAATGATGTGGAGACCCAATAAAAAAAAATTGGCACAGTTGCTTTTATATTGCCATCATTCCTTGTACTAAAATGGCTTGCAAAATTATAAAATGTATGACCCCAACCATTTCCTCATTATTTTGATGCTCAGTAAGCCCTATATTACAGTGTTCCATTTAAAGCTTAAAAATATATGGTGAGTCAAAGAATGCTGTTTTACTCAGTTTCCTCAATCATTTTTGCAATGTTTCCCAAAGTTCCCTAAAGATCATGAACATCTGGAGTGCTTAGCAAAAACAGATTCCTGGGCCCTGAAACAGACTCACTGAACCAAAATTTACAGAGGTCAAGTCTGGTAATCTGCATATCCAGCAAGCACACAAGATGATATTTATCCTCATAGAAGTGGTGAAAGCAATGGGGTAGAGGAAAATCAAGTCCAGACTCAATTGATATGCCAATTTCCAGTTCTACCCTATATGTAGTTCTCCCATGGTAGAATGATGATTCCACTGGAGAGGTTAAAAAGTTGGAATCTTGGCAAATGTACACAACTGTCCTGCCAACCCACACGCCTAGCTGAAGTGATCAGTTTGAGATCAGAAATTAAATATTTTACTTCTGAATGACATACCAGTTATGTTAAGAGAGTGTGTTTTTCCAATATATGTAACTGAAAGAGCATTTGATTCACTGAAATATCCCCTTACTCTTATTGCATTGTAAAGGGAAAATAACTGTCAGAATATGGCAGCTGAGGTGAGAGAGGCCAGGTTGTGTTTACTTAGTTTCCAAAAACTTTCCGTGCGTAATTTTTCATTACCCCTATTCCTCTGGAGAATGCTTCTGAGTTTCCTTTAAACTCCTAAGCCTCTAAGGACACTAAGGATCTGGAGTTATCACATATTATCCTTTCAGAAATCCCTCAATAATACAATGGTTGTGTGTCTTCATAGGTGACAAATGACTTCTCTTAATGATTGATGCAGTAACTTTCCAAGAAAAGTGAAATATTGAGTGGCTATCTGGTGAATTTAAACAGTGTAGACAATGAAGTGAGAAAGGAAAGTTCCAGAAAATACACATGACCAGTGTAATGCGATTTGCTTTGGGACCCTAAATGAACAGCTGACCAATTCATCTCTTGGGAGTTTGGATTGTGCAGACTGGCCAGCTTTATCTGTCTCTGTACCCCTCAAAACACTTCCAAGGATCACAGAGTCTCCTACAGGATCAAGTCCAAATTACTTACCATGGTAGAAGAGGGACTCTGGATCCAGCTATCTCCTTCCTCTTTATCTTCTTTCGGTACACTTCATGATTCAGCAACAGAAGCCTCTTGTAGCTTCCTCGGCTGGGCGTGGTGACTCACGCCTGTAATCCCAGCACTTTGGGAGGCCAAGGTGGGAGGCTCACTTGAGGTCAGGAGTTCCAGACCAGCCTGGCCAGCATGGCAAAACTCTGTCTCTACTAAAAATACAAAAATTAGCCCAGCGGGTTGGTGTGTGCCTGTACTTCCAGCTGCTCAGGAAGCTGAGGCAAGAGAATCTCTTGAACCCCTGAGGCAGAGGTTTCAGTGAGCTGAGATCGTGCCCCTGCACTACAGCTTGGGTGACAGAGCAAGACTCCGTATCAAAAGAAAAAAAAAAAAAGAAGAAGAAGCAGCTTTTTGTCGCTTCCTGTACAGACCCTGGTATTTCCCAACCTTTGCTGGTGTGATTCCCTCTACCGGGAATTCCTGCCCCAGCCTTTGCCTCTAGGATTCGGCTTAGTGGTCATCTTCTCCAAGAAGGTGTCCCTCCCCTGTACTCTATCTTTGTCATTGAAACCACCAATGCCATGACATCGTTTGAGCTCTGAAACGTGAGCAACAAGACTAAGGAGAAAAGGAAGGAGCAGGCTTGCGAGCCTTTATGCCTCCAATGCCTAGTACAGAGCCTGGCCTAAGGAAGTTCTCAAAAGGATGGTTATTGACTAAAAATATATGAATCCATCCTGAGGGTATCTGCAAATAGTGAAACTGAGGAGACCAGAGGATGCCTGCCAATGTTGGTTTTCTGTTGTCCCATGTTGGAAAGAAGGCCTGCAGTAGAAAAAGAACACTACATTCATTTTTGATGGAATACATTTGTTTGGTATGCAATGTGATTCTTTTCTGCCTGTTAACGTGTACATTTTAAAAATTAGTTGCACCTTTTCCTTTTAGAGGTACTTAGTAACCATGTTGTTTCAGATACAAAGGCCTATAGAGCAATGCCCACTGCCCTGTGAATGGGGCCTTTGTTCTCAGCGCTGTTTTGGTAGGAAATGGTTGCTATTTAGGTCTCCAAGAGGGAATATAAACTATGCTCACCTAATCAAACAGACCAGTAAATACAGCAGTTAATCTGACAACTTCAAATTCCTGAGTTGCATTCTGAGAAACAATTTAACACCAACAATCATGTAAAGCCTACGTAAATCATAAGCCTTTGGTTACTTAAGAGGTTTATTGTATTTTATTTCATTTCACTTTATTAATTACCGCAAATGCCTGGTTCTAAGTCATATTTCAGGACACAGACTTCTTGTTGGTTGGAAAAGAAAAGAAATCACATTGGAAAATACAGCACTGAAGCTCAAAAATAAAAAACATGTTATCCAGATGCCAAAGAGAGAAGAGACACAGCATGGGTGAATGTATGAAAACAAAAGATGACCCCATCATATTAGTATGCTATGAAGTAAGTATTGATCCTGAGGACAGGAGAAAACCAAGTGCAGGCCTTTGGTGTCCATTATTCTCATTCCTTCAGATAGTTACTTCCAACTAATCTGCACTGTGGCTGTGGAATAAAAAGCAGTACCTGTTTGTTCAAGTTATTAACAGTTTTACAATGCCCTCACCACCTCACCTTGAAGGTTCAGTCACCACTTGAGAAACAAAAGCACTGAAACAATATATGTGTGGGGAAAAAATCCACCTAGTTCTTAAATGCAATGTGGAGTGATACTTTAAACCCAAACAACAACAGCCAAAAGATCTCTTAGTTGGAGTTATGGGATATAAATATCACCATTTAGATCCTACCTGTTTGCTAACAATTGCAATAGCCTCTTACAATTTGTCATTGCAGTGTATCAGGGAGCAGCGTCCAATGTGCACACAGCCTGTATTAAAAGCACTATCTGAAATATTCCTTCTCTTTTGAAGGAAAAAAAAATTCCAATGTTTCTTGTTTTTAAAGGCACCATTGTCACCTCTGGTTGAATGTTTATTTTACTGTCTCCTGCACAGCGGAGGGCATTTCACCTATAAAGAGTGATTACAGAGTACTGGGACAATTTGAATACTCTAATCAATGCTAGTTAAAAGAGGAATAAATAAACTTTTATGGCACCAGGGTTCCTACCCTTCATGGAAATTATTGTTAATTTATTGAATCAATAATCTTAAAACAATAAATTATGATGCCCTTTGTTTTATTAAGCCCTTCTCACAGTGTGTTAAAAAGCAAAGGCTTTATAAATATTGCAACAGGCTGGGAGGAGGTTTTCTTAACCAAGTCTTGGTATGTGGTCCGTTATGCAAGAGATTAGACTATAAAAGTTAAAAGTGTGTGGGGGGCGGTGGGGGGAGGGGGGACTTGAACAAGAGTAGACACTAAAATAATAATAATAATCCCTTTACCACTTAAAATGGCTAAGCAAGGAATTTGGATTATTTTTCTCATTAACCCTGCCACTGCTTGGGGTGATTTGGTTTTACTCTTCGACTGTTTGAGAATTTTTACATATTAAGAGCATATTCGTTACAAAACAGGGAGAAAGATTTTCAACTGATACGGGCTGGATGGCGACTGTCCAGAAAGAATCCAATCATTGTCCTCAATGGTTTTTTCTTAATCATGGTCCCATGTTTTCCACCAAAACCTTTCGGGAAAACAAAACTCCCCAGCGCGTTCTGAACTTCCAATCTCCTACTATCCTGACCTAGTCAGGATAAGATAAAGTGCCTAAAAGAGTGTCTGGCATGCGGCTGACTCTACACAAAATCGAATGTTCCCTCTCTGGGGCCATCCTAGTGCTGCTTTTCTACCCCACACGCAACTGTAGCAGGTCACCAGAATTGTATCCTTGAAATCTTTCTTAGTTTTCTCATTATGTTTTTACCTTTCATAGCTATCAAAGTACCTTTTGGGTACCTATTCATCCTGTTACAAAACTGTACCCAAATGCAAACTCGCTGGCTTTAAAAAATAAAATATAATGGGGAAAAGTGCACATTTGGGGTAATATCTGCAGATGAGACATTACCGTAGAAGCAATGTCCCAGAAGCACCTAATATCCAAAGCTTTCTGTATAGATTAAGCTCCTGTAATGGCTCTACAGCTACTATATACAATTATGTGCTCACTAACAGCATCCCTTAAAACAGGCAGAAGGGATCTTTGAAGCCGAGCTCTGCATACCTTAATTACGGAACCAATTTGGGACACTGTTCCAATATTTTTTAAAGGCCTTCCCTAGATTACAAGAACACATCATACCAGGATTACTTTTTGTGCCTGGAGACCACAGACCTGAATGCAGGCCGTTGGAATGGTCCCCAGAGTGTCGGTGTTCACCACCTCATTCTCCTGGGGGTTTTACAGTTTTTGTCACAGGACTGGCCTAAAACCAGAAATATTATTCCCTGGAGCTAACCTTCTGACAGAAGTTCGCCATCCTAGAGATCCAGCTCAGGCTATGGAACTGTAACAATTTAGCACCTGAAGAGCCCAGCAAGGAAACTAGAAGCCCACAATTTATGGAACCTCCATGCATCATGGATACAGTGATTTGACAAACTCCCGGCAAGTTCAGTAACAGTTCAAGGAATCTTCCTGGTATTCTGAAGAGTCAAAAGATGCACCTAGATCAAAGGAGGAAAAGGAGATCCAGCATACTATAACTCAGGAGTGCTGCTGAATTAACCAGATCCTCACAGAGCTGAGCCATTGGCAGAGGCCCTCAGTCTGAGTCATTTGTAAGGGGCTGAGGCAGGCAAGGAAATTCTCTGGCCCATTGTGATTTACTGGGAAGACTTGGCTAAGTTAAAAGTTCTATTTAGGTCCTTGGATTCTTTTCCCCCTGCATATTCCCAAAGCAGCTCTAGAGCACCTGGAATCTGGCTGAAGGATAAGGAAGAACCATACCCAGGAGTATTCATTGCATTCAATTGCAGGGCAAGATGAATCAGGAGTCCAGGCAGTCAGTAGAACTGGCTGCGATAACGGTGAAAGGATGGCTACTATATACTAAGCACTATCATGGGACACAAATATTATTTCACTCAGTTCTCACAACAACCCTTTGGGTAAAGCATTGCAATCTCGATTTTAGAAATGAAAGGCAGAGAATCAGAGTGGTTTAGGGACTTGCCCAAGGTAATACAGTGGTGGTACCTTTCTAGCTCCAAAGGTCGTCCTGAAGTCAAGAGGCCATGCAGATAGACTTTCCCTAAAATTGTTCTGTCACTTCAGTCTTTGTATCTTCAGGGCCTTGGCAACTTTCTTAGAATTATCTCTCTTACTTATAGAAATCAATCCAAACCTTGCCCTTATGACTATTCCACTGTCTGAAATTCTCATAAAGAAAGAATCAATATCCATTATGTAGGTACAGGATTCATAGATTTCAGTGAATTCATTCATAAATAGGAAGGTCCAGTATTGATTTAACGTTAGTGGATCTATTAATATTAAAACTGATTATATTAATTGTATTATTCCAGCCAGCATTCATCCTTTAATATTTGTGGCCATCTCCTTAGCGTTTGATGGAAAGGATTTGCTTCTCATGTTAGGTAAGAGACTCAAGCAACTTGAAGAAATGGGAGGAGAGGTAATTATATGCAGATATGTATATGTACAACCTGAGACAGAAATCTTTGGGGGAGCTAAGAACAGTCATGCATCTGGGCTTCACAGAGATAAAAGTATAGCTTAAAACCAAGAGGGGGCTGAGTGTGGTGGCTCATGCCTGTAACCCCAGCACTTTGGGAGGCCAAGGTGGGTGAATCACCTGAGGTCAGGAGTTCAAGACCAGCCTGACTAACATGGTGAAACCCCATCTCTACTAAAAATACAAAAATTAGCTGGGTGTGATGGCAGGACCCTGTAATCCCAGCTATTCAGGAGACTGAATCACTTGAACCTGGGAGATGGAGGTTGCAGTGAGCCGAGATTGCGCCATTGCACTCCAGCCTGGGTGACAGAGTGAGACTCCATCAAAAAAAAAAAAAAAAAAAGTACCGAGAGGGATCTAAAACGGTGCTGGAAATGGAGTTATTTTGACACTTTCATGTTGTGGATACCAGGGTTCAATGCTCGGACCTCCCTTTCAAGACTAAGGTTCTTACCTCCCCTCCCCACTACTGTGAGTGATGCTTAATCGTGGAGACTCTCTCCACAAATCGCCCTTGGCCAAAGCAAGTAACGAGTCCCCAAGGTTACGAGCCTCCATAGGAAGCAACCCATGTACAAGGCCTGGTGTATGCCCCTTGCTTCACTCAGGCACAACTTTGATGGCCCTCCCAACTCAAGAACTCCCATTAGATCAGGTGTAGCTCTGATGCATCAGAGCTCAGTCTCTCCCTTTGCCTAATTCTGCTTCCCTTTCTCTTCTGCACACAAGTCTCCCACCTCAAATCTGTTTCCAGAAAACATGACGTAACACACCTCCTAAGGCATAGAAACTTATCAAAGCTTTGCCATAAGTCACTCAACCCTTCTCTGTCTTTGGTTTACCCATTCTTGTCATTACCAACCAAATTTGCCTCCCTTGATCAAATGCCTTTTCTTTACTGTCTCCTGGCTTCTATTTTTACAGCTTCTGCATACACATAACTTTGGCTTACTCATAGCTTTAGTTTTCTCTTGGCTCTTCATAATTTTCCCATCATCGAACTTCTTCAGGTGAGATTTTGAGTCCTGCTCATATGTCACTGGCAGTACTATGGATTTGACTAATTTTGGTTTAGGTGCGTATATTTAGATGGAAGATGGAGGAGATTTAGGGTGTAAAACATGGCCACCCCTGCTTAGGAGAAACCTTAAGACATCTTTCTTAGTAGAGAAAACCAGGAGCATGGCAACTTCTCTTAGAAGGAGAGGTGAACTTTGGCCAGCACTGTGACTAACCTGTCCATTGCATTCATAAGCCAGATCTAACTATAATCAAGGCATCAGTGACATCTAGGAATCAATTCAACAAATATTAATTGAGCGCCTATTAATCAGGATCCATTTTCGGAAAGAAAATAGACAATAAACAAAATTACAAACTCGTGCCCTCATTAAGTTTACATTTTAGTGTGAAGGACAGAAAAAAGATAAATAATTGAAAGTCAAAGAAAACAACAATCTCAATAAATTTATACATTTTCCCTGGCGGAAACTGCCTTCCAGATCTTCAACAGAAAGGCAAGATCAGCTGACCTTTTACCTCCTTTCTCTACTCCTCTATCCTGGTAGTTTTCATGGGCAAGAAAATGACAAGAGATAGAGGAGAAAGGAAAAAACCCATAGCCTTAAATCATCTGCTTCCTTAATGAAGTTAGCTTTACAAGTGAGCAACAAAAATTTTATCCTGAGAGAGAATTCTGTTTTCTGTGTTCAGACTGTTTTGTTCAATCATTTGTAATTTTTAACAACATTTATATAGCATTTTTATGGTTTAGGATGCATTTCCATTTAATCATTCATTTAGTCTCTCATTCAGCAAACATTTAGTTTCTAAGTATATGTGTCAGGCTCATAGACCATCTTCTTTCTTCCAAATGCAAGTCTAGCAAGAGAGTAAATATTGTTAGCATACCCATTTACCAGATGAGGTTGGTTGGAAAATAAAGCCCAGAGGTTGACAACAAGGAGAATAGAAAAACCTCAGCTTTAGAGCCAAGCGGACTCAAGTTTGTTTCCACATATATGTCTATAGGAATATTCTTGCATATGCAAAGAAAAATTTTTTGAGATGGCTTATAATAATGCAGGCAATACAATCACGGAAAAAATATAAATGAAAGAAACTTAATGAAGAGACAATAGGAATAGAATGGAAAGATGAGAACAGACAACAAACAAGAAAACAGGTATTGTGTTAGCTATGTTAACAAGACCTTTTATGATTACTAAAGTTGGGCCTCAAGTTTTTTATGAACTTTGTTGCTGTTGGGGAGAAAATGGAAACACAGGAAAGATAATGATTGCGTTTTCCTTCCTTCCTTCCTTTCTTCCTTCCTTCCTTCCTTCCTTCCTTCCTTCCTTTCTTCCTTCCTTCCTTTCTCTCTCTTTCTTCCCCTTCCTTCTTTCCTTCCTTCCTTCCTTCCTTCCTTCCTTCCTTCTTTCCTTCCTTCCTTCCTTCCTTCTTTCCTTTCTTCGTTTCTTCCTTCCTTCCTTCCCACCCAGGCTGGAGTGCAGTGGCACAATGATAGCTTATTGCAGCCTGGCCTCCAGAGATCCTCCCACCTCAGCCTCCTGAGTAACTGGGACTACAAGTGCTCACCACCATGCATGGCTAATTTTTCATTTTTAAATTTTTTTGTAGAGATGGAGTCTTGCTATGTTGCCTAAGCTGGTCTCAGATTCCTCAGGCCAAGCAATCCTCCTACCTTGGCCTCCCAATGTGTCTTGTTTTTCAATGAATAAATTCCAAGGGGTGGGAGGAGGGAGAAAGAAGTAGAACTTACCAGTTAAAAGAGAATTAAGAGACATATCCCCCAAACCAACTGTAAAAGAATGACTTAGGAAGAAATTGGAGAACTCTTAACAGTGACTTTTTCATATTAAGGAACTACTATTTTAGGTGTGATAATGGCATTGTGTTTATGTTTTTAAAAGATACATCATCTTTAAGATACGTATTGAATTACTTACAGTTAAATTGAAAAAAGAAAACAACAATAACTATGAAATTCCTGTTGCCCTCACATTAGCTTTGTGACTTTGGGCCTGTTATCTCACTTTTTTCTCCTATAAATGGAGGGAAATGCAATATATTGCTCAGAGGTTTTATGGAGATTAAATGAGATATGTATAGTCAATCTACATGATTTGTGTATTCCCTATTTGCAAATTTCCCTACTTGCTAACGTTGATTCGTAATCTCAAAAGCAATGCTTGTGGGGCCTTTGTGGTTGTTCTCAGACATGCACAGAGTGGCAAAAAACATACAGTCACCTGGAATCCTCGTTCAGCTGAGGTTGAACCAGGTGTGCCTCTTGCTTCAGCTCTCATACTATAAACAAGCGTCCTTTTCCTGGTCTACTTAGTGCCACATCTTTTGCATTTTTGTGGGTTTTGTTGGTAATTTCCTTGTTTGGAATGCCTCCACAAACATAATGCTGAAGTGCTATCTGGTGTTCCTAAGTGCAAGAAGGCTGTGACATGCCTTCTAGAGAAAATGTGCATGTTAGCTAAGCTATGTTCAGACATGAAGCCATAGTGCCATTGGCCAAAAGTTCAATGTAATGAATTAACAATATATGTTGATTTCTGTCCTTAAACAGAAACACACATAAAACATGGCTATGTATTGACCAATTAACAACAATGCTGTGACCAGAGGCTTGCAGGAACCTAACCCTGTATTTCCCCTAGGAGCAATGGTTCAGTATTTGCTATTTCAGGGTTCACAGCAACTTTATAAATTATAATTTAACTACTGTGAAAAACAATAATCACCTGTACAGAAATGGCTTACGCTAACACCATCCTTAGAGCAAGCACTCAACACATGTTTTTACCTCTTCCCTTAAGTGATAGAGACCAAACCCCAAACTGCCTTCTGCAGACTAATTTTCTAGACTCTATTCTTGAGAAAGCCCCCCAGCCTGTGAATACATTGTAATGTGTGTAACACACTATTTGATCGAACAGACCTTCATCTGGACATGTTTTCCATCTTTCAGCCAGTTTTTGTTTCTCTGGGGTAACCTTGGTTAACAGAAATTGCACTGGCCTTGGAATTAGAGAGCCTGGGTCAGGCTTCTGATCTTATGAGTCGTGTGATCCACAGTCATATCTCAAGCCCCGGGGAGTTCTCAGCAATAAAAGAAAATGTAATAAAACTCCAAGTTCTATGGTAAAAACTAAAAGGGAGAGATGAATATAATCTGGAGAAGCTAAGGGAAGGCTTAGGGGACAGCTGAAAAATGAGTCTGAAGCTACCTTTGCTCCTGGAACCATGGAGTGCTGCTTGTGCCCACCAACCCTGGAGAACTCCTAGGCAAGTTGCATATCCCACTCTGATTTCCAAATCCAATTTTATTTCCGGCCTTCTAAATGGGTATGCCAGGCCTACTCAACACTCCAGGATCAACATGTTTCCTGGAGCATCCATTTTACTAGAAGGTTCATTAAGAAAAACATGTACTAAAATAAAATTTATTCAGCTATGGCTCAAAAAGTCTACATAGGAGGTTGAAGTACATGCTTTTGGTGTTCCACAGTATCTCCTCTCAATTCACCTTGGGTTGTACCTGCAACAGGGAGGGCAGTGCAGTTCTCATGTAAACCGAGAGCCTCCCAGCCTGAGTGCCCACTGTCTTTCAGCTTTCTAGTCTCAAGCTCTTTCCCAAGGCCTCTAAAGCTTGCTCAAGCTGCCCAGAGGGCAAACCCAGAAGTGCAGGAGAGAATGTCCCTGGGGAGAATTCACAGTAATGTGAGCTAAGTGCCTCACCTCCATGTCCTTCAGAGGAATAATTCTGAGAAGCAATGTACATGGTTCTTGAAAAGTTTAAGCCCCTATTGTCCACAACAGCAAGCTGCTCAGAAACACATACTTTATAGAATTTCTGTGATTCTTGTCTCACTCTTCCTAATCTCTCACCTTCCAAAATGCTACCTGTACCCAAGTCCTTGTTTCAGGCTCTGCTTTTGGAATTAGAAGGAGCTATTTGGTTAGAAAAATGGACTTGAGCTACATTTGCACAGCACTTTACTTGAGATTAAAGAAATCCATGGTGAAACCCTGTCTCTACTAAAAATACAGATATTAGCCAGGCATGGTGGTAGGCACCTGTAAACCCAGCTATTAGGAGGCTGAGGCAGGAGAATTACTTGGACCCAGGAGGCAGAGATTGCAGTGAGCCGAGATCATGCCACTGCACTACAGCCGGGGGACAGAGCAAGACTCCATCAAAACAAAACAAAAAAAGATTAAAGAAATCCAATTGTCTATTTAAAGACGCACCAAACTGCCCACAGACACACAACAAACTTGAAAGCACATTTCTCATGTATTAACAATAAAAAGGTATCAAGAAACTTCTCTCTTGGTGCTACATTGGCCAAAACGTCTAACCTTCAGTCTATTCTAGGTGATGAAGGTTCCTGAGTGAAAAAAAAGTCACTGTAATCTTTTTTTCTTTTTATTTCTTTTTTCTTCTTTTCTTTCTTTCTTTTTTCTTTTTTTTATTTGGACAGGATCTCACTCTGTTACCCAGACTGGAGTGCAGTGGTGCAATTACAGCTCACGGCAGCCTCAACCTCCTGGGCTCAAGTGATCCTCTCACCTTGGCCTCCTAAGTAGCTGGTACTACAGGCTTGCACCACCATGCCTGGCTAATTTTTTTTTATGTGTGTAGAGATGGGGGTCAGGGGTCTCACTGTGTTGCCCAGGCTGATCTCAAACTACTGGGCTCAAGTCATCCTCCAGCCTCAGCCTCCCACAGTGCTGGGATTATTACAGGTGTGAGCCACCACACCCAGCCCAGCTTAATCTTAATAATCAATATTATCCACTCACATAACCAATCAGGAGTTGACTATAGCTGAATGCCAATGCCAAGTTCTACAAAACTCCATTTCAGCAGGTGGGGCTTGGAGAAGGTTTAAGTGTTTGTTCACTTTGATAACTTATATACTAGGAGGCTCAAGGGGAACTGTATCATAAAAAGAGGCCACCCTACTTCTCAGGCAAAGGAAAATGGAAGTCTGATTCAGTAACCTGGATAATTGTGACTACATGAAGCATATTAACATAAAATTAACTTTCTTTCAAAGGACCATTTGATCCTGCAAATCTGATTTTTAAAAATCTATATATACAACAGTATGTTACTGCTTTATCCTGGAGGATTTCAGGAGCCATTGCTTTAAAATCCACCTTCACAATCAAGATTCTTCCTAACGATAACAAAAAATGAATTGCCATCCAAATTGGTTAAATGTATGTATGTGAACCCTCCCTTACTGATCATTTGTCCTTGGGAAAGATGAGTTTATACCCAATGTCTATACATTGTTGCTACTATTTCAAAATGAAACTGAAGAAAAGAGGTAAACCAAAGGAAATTAATGGCTGATTTTTAACTTTTTTAAAAAAAGAATTGACAGATAAAATAATATGTATTTACTGTGTGCAACATGATGCTTTGAAGTATATATAAATTGTAGAATGACTAAATCTACCCAATTAACATATCCATTACTTCATGTAGTTATCATTTGTGTGGTGAGAACACTACATCCACTCTCCTGGCATTTTTCAAGAACACAGTATATTACTCACTATAGTCACCATGCTGTACAATAGATTTCTTGGCCTTATTTCTCCTAACTCTAATTTTTAGCTTTCAATCATGTGACAAAATTTCAATGTATACCTATTAAGCTATTCCCCAGTATGCCGTGTGCCCGACTGATTCATCATTCTTCAATTCATCTTATAATCTACATTGCATTAAGTTACAGTCTTCTCTAAGTTTTATGAGACAGACGTGAGCACTGATTTTGGCATGAAGATTTATGTTGCTTCGGCCCTATTGAAGTTCAAGAAAAGCTGTACTGTTTGTACAAAATTTCCATCCTCATCCTCAATGGCTTGGATTTTGTTTTGTTTGGAGAGGGGTGACAAATAAACAAAAACCTCTATCAAAAGTAATGAGGAAATAACAGTTTACAATATATTCTCTTTTAAAAACTTACCATCATTACTTTTATTCCTTATATGGCCAGCAATGTATCCACCCCCGGATCTTCTGAGTGTGGAGGTCTGGGTGATGAAATCACATTGACCTCCTGTTGCTGAGGTCAAGCAACAAACTGATGGGTCAGTTTATGAGCATATCGTGTGTACTTTGTGAGTTTGTTGTAAATACTGCTAGATTGTTTTTGTCCCCTCCTTTTTAAAATAGAGTCTGGACCCAAACGCTGCTATTTGATCACAAGAAAAAGCACGGTCATACTATTGCTACTCATCCATCAGTTTCTCCCATCACACCCTGATTTCATAAGGTGTCCAAATAATGACTCTTCTCCAATCTGGGGGATGGAATTGAAATGGTGACAGGGCAAGTTCTACCGAATCATACCTGTCCTATGTTCTACTAGTTTGACTCCATCATCAGAAACTATGTGTCTCCTTGGCATCAACTACAACTGACTGGTCCAAGAAGAATTATATAAATAATTTTGGCTTTACTTTTTTTAAATGAAGGAGAAGAGATCAAAATATTGATACTTTTGCAGAAATATGTCATTCATATTGAAAAACATCTGCACAGAATCACTTCTTTGGGAGTGAAAGCAGTTTGAAAATGGCAATGTTCCACATAAATGCATTTGCAATTTTGTTTCAGGAATCTTTCTCTGCCTGTTGGTGGTCATGCACTGAAGTTCCTTGCAAACCTACTCGATGGGAATTAGTCTGTAGTTTGTATCTTTCACATATCACCATCTGCTAAAGGCAGTACAGAGTTTTCCAGGCCAATCCACTGAGGGAGGACCAAGGATGCGCAGTCCTGGGGCACCGTGACAGATTGCGTGGCATAAATTTAACACAGAATTCAGTAAGAAGTATACTTGAATGTAACTCATTTATTGATTCATTCATTGCCAAAACATTTACTCACCGTCTATTATGTGATCCACACTATATAATCCCTGGGAATTCAAAGTAACTAAGATAACTTACTCTGTAAAAACTCATAGTCTAGTGAGGAAGGCAGGTAAACAGTTATAACCAAAGAGATAAGGGCTGATACAGCCTGTACAAAAGCCTAGAAATATGGATAATAAATGATGAGGCAGTTGCATTTTATATTTCCATGAGAAAATGAACTTGATTTTAATTGCTTCAAATCCACATGGTCTTCCTTGGAAACACCTTCTCAGTAATTAAGAGACTCCGATAAGAATTTCTACCTTTTTAGACTTTGGTGCCCCAGTGTAGGGAAGAGAAGGAAAATTATAGACTTTCTTTCCCATGGTTCCTTGTTGGGCCATCACCATGGTCAGAGTCAACTCTATGGCATAACTCACAATTCTTATCTCTACAGCTGTACACAGGGCTCTGAAGGCTCAGACAGGGAAGCAAACAGATGATGGAAATCTCTTTCTAACAGAAATGCAAGGAAGATAGACTTTCTCTTACTTTAGAATTTTTCTACTTTCTTGGGAAGTTCTAAGAAGGATGGACTACAGTTTCCTTGAGAGATCTCATTATGTAGAAAGGCTACATCTGAGAAAGAATAGAAGGAAGGGAATGAAGGACAGAAAGATGAAGAAAGGAAAGAAGGAAGGAAATGAGAAAGGAAGGGAAACGGAAGAAAAGAAAGAAGGAAAGCAAGATAGCTATAGTATTTGAAATAAGAGAAATTTTATTTTCTGCTGCAAAAAAGAAATCCTGCAAGTCACACCACATCTGTTAACATAGGAAGTAAAGAAATGCTGTGGGGGTATAGGGAGAAAGTTAGCCCACAGTCCTTCCATAAATCAATTTTATCACTTTATAGTCATCTATTATCAAACGTAGTGGGTCAATTCGCACTTTGCTTCTCTGTCTACCCATTAGCAAAAGCTGTGTGTTAATTTTTCTGTGACAAGTTGTGGTGTGTGAAGCCTGGTAACCTCACTGGAGAATAACTGGATTTTGGGAAGCAAAGGCCTAATGACCACCACATATCATTTTCCCGTTTTTGAGAGCTCAGTTCATACGACATAAAAGGAGTCATGCACAATCACATGAACTCTTGGTGAGGATTAAGGAGGTGCGAAGACTGTCTCTTGAAAGCTCTTTTAGAAGGGAGAACAGCCTACTGGGCCCCCGGCCCAGACTGTGAGTACACTTCCCTTCCTAGACATTCTCTGAAGTCATAGTATTTCTTTATTATAATCAAGCAAAATAAGAAAGGAACAGTAACATTTTCTTTTTTGTTTTTTGAGGCAAAGTCTCGCTCTGTCGCCCAGGCCGTAGTGCAGTGGCGCGATCTCAGCTCACTGCAAGCGCCGCCTCCCGGGTTCACGCCATTCTCCTGCCTCAGCCTCCGGAGTAGCTGGGACTACAGGCGCCCGCCACCACCACGCCTGGCTAGTTTTTTGTATTTTTAGTAGAGACGGGGTTTCACCGTGTTGGTCAGGATGGTCTCGATTTTCTGATCTCGTGATTCGCCCGCCTCGGCCTCCCAAAGTGCTGGGATTACAGGCGTGAGCCACCGCGCCCGGCGGACATGAACATTTTCTAAGAAGGGAGACACCCAACTCTATTAAAATAAGAGAGAGGTCTCCTTTCTTTACTTAATATTTATTGAATGTTTCCAAACACATGCAATTTGCTACAACTCTCTCATGTTTGTCGCGGTGATGAATTACTACAGTTGTTAAGCGTATCAAATAAGATTTTTCTCCTGGAGGGAAATCACAGAAGAGGAGAATGGTTGGTGAACTATTTTGGAAGCTTATGCTGAATTAAAGTCATTCGTTATTGCTGTGCAGTTAAGTAATGAAACTAACAGTTTCTTAGGACTTTCTTTAAATTGTTATTTTATTTTGGAAGGTAATCTCTGATTTGGATAATAATAGCATTCAGTCATTCTTTCAATAGATACTTCTTGAAGACTCATTATGTGTGAGGTACTATTGTAGGCTCTGGGAAGAAAAAACAAAGTTCTTGCCCCCTATAAGTGTACATTTCAGCAAGGGAAGACAAATAATCAATGTATAAACAGGAAAATAATTATGCAAGATCATTTTAAATATGTATAAGTGCTAAGAAGATAATAAGATACAGTGATGGGATAGAGAATGATTAAGGCTGATGAAGGCAATAGGGAGTGGGGATCGCTTCAGCGTGGTCAAAGAGGACCTCACTGAACTGACACAGGAATGATAAAAAGGAGGGAGATATGCAAAGAACTGGGGGAGAAGTATTCTACGCAGAGGAAATAACAAGTACAAAGGACTTGGGGCAGTTAATACCCTTGAGTATTAGAGTATGCTTCGTACATCTTTTCATCACTTAAAGCACTTCCATGTATATTGTTTCTTTTGATCCTCACAACAATCCTGGAATCAGGGCACTACAGGTGACCGCATTCTCACTTTCCAAATCACTCACACACGCCACGGGAGATCCGGGAAGTCTTCTGATGCCTCTGCTTTCCAAGACAATATGATGCTTCTGTACATTCCACGGACTATGACAGGTTTATCATCATCAAAGTGGGTGGTTTAATGTCATGATTAGCTCTATTTTCTCTTCCTTCAGCATAGCAAAGTGCATAAAGCTTGAGCTCTGCGTCCAGCAGATCTTTATTAGGATTCCAGTCCCACCACAGTTACATATGCTCTCTCCCTGCCAGTTTTCATAGATGAATCATCCAGACTCAGTTTCCTATTAGAGCTGAACCCTCCACTTGGACTTTTGACAGTTGGACCCGTCTAGCCCACAAAGGGACATCACTGCAATAATTCTCCCCTTTCTACAGCATCATTAAATTTTGCCTCTCTCCTGGATCATCCCATTCACATATTCTCATGCTGATATTTCTCCCATCTAAAATTGACCGGGCATGGTGGCTCATGCCTGTAATCCTAGCACTTTGGGAGGCCAAGGCAGGCAGGTCACTTGAGGCTAGGAGTTCGAGACTAGCCTGGCCAACACGGCAAAACCCCATCTCTACTAAAAATACAAAACTAAGCTAGGTGTGCTGCACTCCAGCTTGGGCGACAGAGCAAGACTCTGTCTCAAAATTAATTAATTAATTAATTAATTAAAAATAAAATTACTTTCTCCTGATCCTATATTTCCTATGATTAAAATGCCATTTCTTTGCTCTTCTCTTTGTGAATTCTTCCCAGAAGAGTTGTCTATACCTATTGCACCAACCCATTTCTTCCAATTCTCCATATTGTATTTCCAGTTATCCTTACCTCTCTCACACATAGCCTCTATCTAATCTGGCAGAAAATTCTGTTGACTCTACCTTCAAAATATAGCCAGAGTTCATTACTTCTTACAGTCTCTGTGTCTAACATCCTGGTCCAATCTACCATCATCTCTCATCTGGATAACCGAATTACCGACTAACAGGCCTATCTGCCTGTCTGTGCTCAAAACAGCAACCAGAAGGATCCTTTTCCAAAGTAAGCCAGATTGCAGCCCTCATCTTGCTGAGAGTTTAATCAAAGTCCTTAACAGTGTCCTGCAAGGCCCACATGTTCTCGCCCCCTCAGACCCCTTTGACCTATTGTCTACTTCCCTCCCCCTCACTCACTCAGCTCTAGCTACATGGCTTTTATCCTGTGACCCCTTTGCGGGAATGCAAGCTTCACAAAGGCAGGGATCTTTGTCTGTCTGGTTCACTCATGTATCCCAAGTACAGTTAGTCCTTCATATCCATGGTTCCACATCCATAGAGATGGAATGGTGGCCTGGAAATATTTGGGAAAAAACAAATGCATCTGACAAGGAGGGCAAGGGTTGAATAACTACCTATTGGGTACCATGTTTACTACTTGAGCAATGGGCTCAATAGAAGCCCAAACCTCAGCATCACAGAATATACCCATGTAACAAACCTGCACATGTGCCATCTGAATTTATATTAAAAATAAAATCTAAAAATAAAAAATTTACACTGCATCTGTACTCAATATATACAAGCTTTTCTTGTCCTTCTTCCCTTAACAATACAGTATAACCATTGTTTACAAAGCATTGCATAAGTAATATGCAATGATTTAAAGTAAACGAGAGGATCTATGTACGTTATATGCCAACACTACTGCATTTTATATCAGGTACTTGAACATCTTTGAATGTTGGTATCCAAAGGAGGTTCTGGAACTAATCAACAGATACCAAGTGTATTAGTCCGTTTTCGTGACGCTGATAAAGACACACCCAAGACTGGGTGATTTATAAAGAAAAAGAGGTTTAACCGACTCACAGTTCCACATGGCTGGGGAGGCCTCACAATCATGGCAGAAGATGAAAGGTACATCTTATATGGTGGCAGGTAAGAGAGAGAATGAGACCGAAGGGAAGAGGGAAACCCCTCATAAAAACGTCAGATCTCAGGAGACTGATTCACTATCATGAGAACAGTATGGGGAAACCACATCCATGTTTCAAGTATCTCCCACTGGGTCCCTCCCACAACACATGGGAATTATGAGGGCTACAATTCAACATGAGATTTGGGTGAGGACACAGCCAAGCCATATCACCGAGGGACAAGTGTACTTGGAACATGCATGCATGGCCCACAGCAGGCATTCAATATGTATTTGTTGAATGAATAGCCTGTGCCTACCTAACATAAAGTTAACATAGATTTGCATGCTTTTCACTTAATCTAATTAGTATGTAAAATTTTCTACCAGATCGCATCACAATCTTAATTGCTAAAAATAGTTTTCCCTTAAATAAGGATACGAAGTGTTAAACTCCCTTTCATTACGTATTGCATAGACTTAGCCATTTATTAACGTCTCTTCCCTATGGAAAAGGCAACTCCACTGGCTGCTATCTTAGTTTAAGGATCCAGTCTCCATGTTGAGGAAATATTGCTTGTTTTTCATTCAGATTATTAGTTCACTACAATTTAAGGGCCTAGAAATAGTTAGGAAATAACCTTAAAATAAGCAATTTACTCCTTCCCAAACAGAATCAAACCTGTTATTGAGTTTCTTTTTGGATCAATGAAAGCTGTCATGAGATTATACACTAGTTTTTAACTCCTTCATATACCATAGAAAATGGTTACTTATGAAATAAACACAAACATTTCTTTTTAAAATGCTTTGTGGCTTAGTCATTGGACCAGAATTTTCTCTGGATTAATCAAGAATTTTTCTGTACATATCAGAGTTGATGATAGAAATAGGGGTGCTTGTATAGAGCTTCAGCAGAGGAAAAAATAATGCACCTTAGAAAAATTTAAAAATTGAGGAAGTAAAACATTCAAAACAATAAATTACATCTCTGACTTTGACCTGAAAAATTACTGTACTGAAGTCTTGTAATTGCTTTTTTCAATTCTACAGTCAAAACCTATTAGGGCAATTTTATGTGGTTTTTCTTTTTTCTTCCTTTTTTTTTTTTTGCCTAACATTCTTGAACTGAGTTCAAGTATTAAGTACTTCCCCATATCTCCTGTCAGTCACATATCTAAGATAGACTAAAATAAATGTATTCTCAGACTGTGTTTTACACCCTTCCAAAATTTTTTGGGTTTTTTTTTCCATGGAACTCTCAGAGCTTTTAAATGTGGTTATTAGCCCTGATACTTTCTCCCTTTTCATCTCCCACACCCTAGGCACAATCCCACCGACCTCTTCTGCAGCTATTTTGATTGCCAACACAATATTGAAACACAACTAGAGGCAGCCTGCCTTAATCAGGTCTGTCCCTGCAGAGTTTGGTTTGCTTTGTTTTAACAAGCAGGAGTCTTGACTTTCTACAAAGCTCTGCAAAGGTTGTTACAATCGTGGATTGAAGGAAACTGAAAACTGATTGCCAAAGAACTAATTGACCTATTTTTGGAGTCTTCATTAATTTCATTTTAGCTCAGTCATAGAAACATTTAGTCAACATCTGTCTACCTTGCAGGCACGGTGCCAAGCATTAGACAAAGAAGACATGGCCCTGTTTATCACAGAATAAATGCTGTGGCGGAAACAGGTACAGGGTTCTCTATAATACCAATGGGGTGTCACACTGTTAGGAAGGCAGTGTTTTATTTCTATAGATTTTCAGCGTCTCTGTTCTGTTTTCAGTGTCTCTTTTTCTAGGAGTCAGAGAAAACTTTCTAGACAAAATCATGCCTGGGCCAACATTTCAAAGTAAGTGTAAACTGGGCAAAACTGGCTGGAAAGGGCATTCACAAATTCCATTGATTCATTTTTACTAATTTTATTTTTTTAAAAAATGAAGAAGAGGAAGGTTGAAACCTAATATCTAAAAGGAGACTGTATTATCTCTAAGTCTTAGTTTATCTTGGTTTGCTTACCTTTGCTGAGCTCACTCAGGGTAAGCTGCAGTCCCATATTGAAAATGCTTGATTTATTTTGGTTGCTGTGGTGTAAACACCTTCATTGAAAAAATAGTTGCCCTGGTCTGAATTTTGAAAGTAAAATTAACATATTCTGGATTAAGTCTGAGTAAAATTGCATTTTAACTCAGTTAAAAGACATTCTTTTTAATAATCAGGTTTAAAATTTTGAATGACCATATGTGAGATTTTTAAAAGAAGTATTCGGTTTGAATTTTGCTTACATGAGTATCAGAAAAAAAACCTATTTCTATTGAAAAGAGAACTGTATTCCAGTTTCTTTAATCCTTTGTTAGTTTGTCTTCCTTAATGTACCCACTGTGGTTGTTTCTATAACATATGGGATTTTATACATTAAAGCAAAGCTGTGTTTGTAAAAAAGGAAAGAAAGAAAAGAAAAAAGAAAGCTGCTGATTTTAAATTCTGGTTTTTATTCTATGTATGCTATACTTGGTTATAAAAAAGTTACAGATCATTCTGTTTTGCCCAGATTTTACCCTACAGAAGTCCCTTTATTAAGAAATGAGATTTAATGAAAAGAAAAGTAGGGCTACTGTTTATGTGGCTGCAAATATCACTGGGGAAATATTTCATGTTTACATTTTGCTAAACTATTTATAGTGAGGACACATACTACAGTAAGGCCCTCTTTTCCCCATATAATGGATATCTTTGTGCCTTAATTCTACATACTTACACAGTTTACATTTTTACCCAGTCTGCCCACATTTCATGCCACATTACTTTGTCCTCCAAAGCATAGCTATATTGGAGCAACATCTTCTGGCAGAACGGAGCCACTGAAAATCCAGAGAAATAAAACCCTGCCTGCCTAACAGTGTCTTAGATCATTAGCAGGAAACACAGATCAAATTTAGCTATTTAACAAATCTCTCATTGTTGATTATTAGGGTTTTTTCTTGCCCCCATTGTTGATCTTTGAAAGCTCTCAATTTTAAGCAACTGAGTTTTTTTTCTCTGAATTGATGGTTAGCACCTATTGCTGTATTTTATCCATATTTTAACTATTTAGCATGGTGTATGAGTACACCATGTATGAATCTTCTAAAACAGTTCTTGCCTGAAGTATAGAATCAATGAGTGAACTTTGGAGTCCCTCTGGTGGTCATTTGAGTCAGTTTTAAATGAAACTGGTTTCTTATAAGCCCTTAGACACCAGCCTCATCCATTGGCCATCTTATCTCTATACCCCTACTCCCTCCCACCCTGCTTCACTTTTACCACTCGTCACACACAATTCGTCACCCTGCTCCTATGAAGCACATAAATACAATGTAAATAATTTCTATAAATTCCTAATATTTGCTTGTGGGAACATTTTGCCCACAACATTGGATTTACAACAAAATGCTCTCCTGTTTTATGACACTGCTGAAAATTAAAACTATTGCCAGTTCCCTGATTCTTCAATTGGAAATCACAGCTTTGGTTTCTTCCTTACTTAAGTAGATTTTACAAATTAATTGTAATTTTTAAAGCGTATCTTTCTTCATGTGTGTGTGGCCCTTAATGACTTGTATTTCTTTTCAGTTACATGATTTAGTCTCTTTGAACATTTCTTTAATTTCACTAATTTAAGAGCCCAAGTAGAAAACAGTTGTGCTCAGAATAAACAGTGATTTGGGGTAGCCACTGTGCAAATATATTGTCTTTCCTGTGATCCCTTCTTTTTACCTATAGAGGAGTGATGTCTTCCTGGCTGACCCTTGAGTGGTGGAGGAGGCTTTCAGGAAAAGTCTTGAATTGTGCTTAGAAGAGATTAAGAAGTCACTTACCGAGACGGAAGTGAGATGTCTCCTTGACATTATGTGTTGTCCCCTTGATAGTCCTGTCATTATCTATATTTCTAGTCTGTGGTCTTAGAATTTCAGAGCGTTAAATGTTCAGTTCCCATGAGTTTGTGGTTTTTCTGAGTGGATATGTGCTTGCCTGCCTTCACTTTCAGTTGAAAGATATTCATCCTTCAGGGCTGTGTTTGCTTTTATTCCAAAAATAAGTATATTTAATGTATGGTTTTCGAAAAAGGAATGAAAATAGTGATTGAGCTGATATTGAGATCATCAAGTGTTTCTAAATTTTTCCAAACACACTGCTCCCTACATGCCCAGAAGGCACCATCTTTTCCTCTTAATATAATGGGTTTGCTTGAGTATGAAAATGCTCCATTATACAACACAAATCATCACACCGAAGATATCAATCACTTGTTTTATTAAATTAGAGTAAGAGAATTTAGTGCAGAACAGAGGCAAAAAAAATAACATTATCGCTGGGCGTGGTGGCTCACACCTGTAATCCCAGAGTTTTGGGAGGCTGAGGCAGGAAGATCTCTTGAAGCCAGGTGTTCATCACAGGCCTGGGCAATATAGTGAAATCCTGTCTCTACAAAAATAAATAAATAAACAAACAAACAAACAAACTAAATTAAATTAGCCCAGTGTGTTGGTGTACACTTCAGCTACTCAGGAGGCTGAGGCTTGAAGATGACTTGAGCCCAGGAGTTTGGGATTACAGTGAGCTATGACTGATTGCACCACTGTACTCCAGCCTGGGTGACAGAATGAGACCCTGTCTCTAAATAATCATAATAATAATACCACACCACAGATCATGCTTTTAAGAGTTATAACCACCAAATATAAAAATTCTACATATGCACATACTTTATACTATTCAAATAGTCAACTAGATATAACCTGGTCCACTAGGAACAAAACATAAATAACGTTGCATTTGTTGAAAGCCAGCATTAATTAAAGAAAACATATAGTGAATAATTTGCAATAAAAAATGAAAGTCATCTTTTGCTGCTTAAGTGTTGCACCACATAACAGATGAAAAAACAAACAACAGCAGCATTACTTCTATCGCAGACGTTTTTTTCCCTCTACTTTCTAATCTCCAATTCACTTTCCTAACTGTGCTGCTTCAGCGTGTTCAGTGTTTTGAAGGAGAGTTGTGGTTTACATTTTAATATTT
Organism: Rhinopithecus bieti; assembly: GCF_001698545.2. Taxonomy (NCBI): domain Eukaryota; kingdom Metazoa; phylum Chordata; class Mammalia; order Primates; family Cercopithecidae; genus Rhinopithecus; species Rhinopithecus bieti. The sequence goes on from NW_016828382.1 coordinate 393,766, forward strand.
TTAAGAGAGGTAAATGATTCAATATAGCAAAAAGAAAATAGGTTTCATTGTTCTTTGGGTTTTAAATAAGTAGTTACTGTTAAATTATAGCAACCAAATCTCCAACTTCTTGTCATTCATCACTATTCTGATGCAGTTTTTCAGAATCTGCAACAATGTGATTTATAGACTCATGAATAAATGTTTCAACTGTTGTCATATGGTCTTAATTATGTTAAATTAGAGGATCTAGCTGACAACACTAGAAACATGGATGCCTAGCACCATCTATTGTTCATGAACAAAACAACTGTATGGTAAATAAAGAGGAAAGTCCTTCCCCAGGTAGGACTTTCAGAGAGGGTTTGCATTAGTTTTCTACTGCTGCTGTAACAAAGCATCACGAACTTAAACAAGGCAAATTTATTATCTTTGGGTTCTCAATATTGCTTAAAGGTTAGAAGTCTGCAGTGGGTCTCACTGCGCTAAAATTAAGATGTCAGTTGGGCACTTAGGGGAGAATCTGTTTCCTTGCCATTTTTAGTCTATAGAAGACACAGCTTTGAGAGGCCACCAATATTCCTTGGCTTATAGCCATCTTCTTTCATCTTCAAAGCCAACCATATTGTATCTCTTGAACCATTCATTCATAGTCACATTGCCCACTGATTCTGACCTCACCTGGGAAAGTTTCTCTGCTCTTACGGAGAAGACTCGGGTGATTAGGTTGAGTCCATCCATACACCCTATCCAGGTTAATCTCCTCATCTCAAGGTCCTTAATCTTAATGATATCTGCAAAGTCCTTTTGTTCACATGATGTGACATATTCACAGGTTCCAGAGATTAAGACACAGACATCTTTTGGGAGACCATTATTCTGCCTACCAAAGGATATGAGAGAGCACTAATTAAAAACCTTATCTAACTATCCAAAATTTAATCTCTTGACCTTTGGTGGAGTCAGTATGCTGGCTGTGGTAGATTATCATTTATGTTGGAGACAGAGAAGATTTGCTATTTTAGTGCTTATGAACTGAGGCTACAATTTGTTAATTTTCTCTCACTAATAATACATATTAGGTAAGTATTCTTAAAATGACCATTTCTTAAGAATCTCCCTACTAAATTCAATATTCCTTAGGCAATGAATCAGTCCTTATTTCTTCCAACAATCAATCACTGCCCCTCGCCCTGCCCCACCCTTCAACCTAGTCAGCAATGTGCATATTCACACACACACACAAGCGTGTGCACATACATACATCTGTACATATTCATACATTCAATAAATGTTATTATTTTCTAATGTTTAATTTCTGTTTTACTGAGGGGTTCAGCTTTGAATGTCTTTTGGAATATGTAGGTAACTTTCTCACCTTCCTTTCAACACTGAAATACTCTTTGTGATTATTCTTATATTTTTCTACAGTAATGCCATTTGTATGTTAGTGATAGACAATTTTGATGGTAAGTCCGGATCTCAGCATCCAGTTTTATTGCATTTGTAGCAGTAACACAGATACATGAGCTGCTGGACTCTCAGGATGCCATTAGCATTTCTTGACTAATCTAGAAGAGGAAAAGGATAGTTGCTAGAGAAATGCCCAACAGACTTGCTCCATGTTAAAATCATTTCCTCTCCTGACCAGGAGATGCCTGTGACAACTAAAGATAGAGGCAGCTTTTGGTTGACAACGTTGCTCTTAGTCTTCAATGATCTGTAACCTATGCCCATCATCTTAAATTTTCTGGAGGAGAAGAAATCCCTAGAGAATAGTTTGTCACTTTGGAATGTGTTTGATGTTTCTCACTGAGGAATGAGAAGAGAGGACATTTCAGAAAATAAAATCCTTTTTTATAATTTTTCAAATTTGGTAACAAAATAAAGGTACTGAGTTTTTGAAAGGACTTGAAAATGAATGTCAGCTCTTCCTGTTCTACCCAAACTTCCCTCTCAAAATCATAACAATAATGTATAAGTCAGGTTCACAACCATATAACTTGATAATAACACCAACCCTGTAGGATAGATACTGTTTTGCAGTTGAAGAAACTAATGTTCATGTCTAATTGACCAGGATTCTACAAGAACATGCTTGTTGATAAGGATATGTGTAAGTAGTCACTATTACATAATGTTGGTGGCAGAAAAAAATTAATCCAAGTTTTCAGAAGGGCAGTATGAAAATGCTAACATATGTCTTAAAGTAAGTCTTGGACCCAAATTTTTCACTTTAAATAAGTACAAGTTTAATAATGTGAACAAAGATTGAAATAAAATGATGTTCCATGGACTACTACACAGCCATAAAAAGAAATGAGATCATGTCCTTTGCAGGGGCATGGATGAAGCTAAAAGCCATCATCCTCAGCAAACTAACACAGGAACAGAAGGCCAAACACTGTATGTTCTCAATCATAAGTGGGGGCTGAACATAGAGAACACATGGACACAGGGAGGAGAACATCACACGCCAGGGCCTGTTGGGGGGTGTGGGGGTTGAGGGGAGGGAACCTAGAGGACAGGTCAACAGGTGCAGCAAACCACCATGGCACGCGTATACCTATGTAACAAATCTGCACGTTCTGCACATGTACACTGGAATTTAAATTTTAAAAATAAATAAATAAAATGGTGTTCATCTCAGCACTGTTTATAATAGCAAAAAATAACCTATGGCAGAAACTGCTGGTATTCAGCAAAGTCTGTTTCCCCTGCCTCCTGGACACACCACTGGGCTACATTTTCCAGCCTTTTCTGCTGTTAGAGATGATCATGGGGCTGTATTCCGGGTGATGGAATATGGGCAGAAGTGATACAACTTCAAGTACTAGTCCATAAATATCTCCTGCATGATCCTCTATGCTCTCTTGACTTCAGGTTGGTGAAATACAGAGAATACAGTAAAGAAATCCAGAGCTCTAGATGATGACAAAACTAGATCAAAGGACTCTGGGTCCTTTCCTGGAATGACCACATGGAAGATGATCTCTGACCAGGAATACACACATTATGCTTTGTGTGAACAAGAGATAAACTTATACTGGTTTAAAACACTGAGACTGTAGTGTTTACCCAGTACAGCAAATAAAGTAAACCCTAATACAAAATGTAGATGTCTAATGATAGAGAAATTAGCCAAATAAACTTAAGTGAATTTCTTGCAACATAGACTCCCTTTGAATGAGCTATTGATCACAATGTGGGCAACAGCCAAACTACCATAGAGATAAAAGCATGTATTTCCATTCTGCTTTATTATCATCAATTTTAATTCCAGGCTATTAAATAAATGCAGTACTACTTATTCACTGCAACCTTTGTGCGGCTGAGTTGGAAGTCGTTCTGCCTCGTATCTCTGTTTTTGACACTATAAGAGGTAGGAAAAAAGGAGAAAAAAAAATTTACCTGTAATTAAATCCTTTAAAGATAAAAATGACACGTTCTGATTGGTGATTTGCCATGGGATCACAGAATTGGAGATTTAAGGTGAATAAAGTACTGGTTAAGCCAGTCACCAAAATGGCTTGAATTCCAGCCACACCATTCAATCAAAGAGTCATCCATTCTTTCCTTGAACACCTTCAATTGTGCGTACTTGATGAACATAGAATAAAAGCAGCTTAGGGTTTTGTGTCTCTCTGTTCATTTGTTTTGCAGAGCTAATAACAAAGATAAGAAGAGGAACGCAGGCAAGCAGACAAGCTAACATTTACCAAATGCCAGTTAACTAGGACCTGTGTATAGCACATCTATACATATTATTTCATTTAACTTTTGCAACAATGCTATAGGGTTGATGTGCCCATTTTTCAGAAGACCTGAACCTAAGAGAGTTGAAATAATTCATATATCTGCCAAGTTGTTATATCTTCTAAAGTGATAGAGGCAATATGTACTCTACAAGAGCATGGCAGATCCTAAACCTTGAAAGAAGGCAATAGGAAAAGACAGGATTAAAAGCATTTGGCTAATGATTGGTGAGCTGACATTTGCAGTTCATTTCACTGGAGGACTGGGGAAAATAGCATTATAGTAGGACTTGGCTTCTAAAATTAAACTGTTGAGGTTTATATCCAACTGCCCCTATTCCCTAACATAGCCTTTGAAAGTTTCCCAACATCTCTAGACCTTGGCTTCCTTATCAGTCAATGGGATAATAAGCGATAGCTATTTTATACAGTCATATCAAAGATGGTTTGCGATGATGCACATGAAGTATTTCGCACAGGGCTTTGCAGAGAGTGGGTGAAAGCCATAAGGTTTTGTGTCCAGAGAAATGTGGCAATGGTTGCCCCTAGTCGAGAAGTTAAAACACTTCAGGGTGCTTGTAATTTCCTCAGATACATATTAGCAGATATGAAAGTGATATAAATACACAATAAAGTATAGTTTTAAAATAGTATGTGTTTTATTTCATGTTCATGTCACTTTCACCAGGCAAAAATTCTGAAACTATCTGTGTGAACATAATACTAAGGATATACTCTGAATTATACCTCTAGACGTCATTAGAAATGTGTGCTTAATTTTGTCCACTCACATTCCCTAAACAACACTCCCTACATGAAGTCACAGGGGTATAGTCTATAATCACTACAACACGGGAAAAAAATACCTGATATTCCATTAAGTGGCAGAAACATTTAGCATAGAGATTGCAGCTTCCAAATACATCTGACTCAGATTTTGCATATTATAGTAAGCAAATTAAATACTCCTTTTTCCCAAAACATGTTAACATATAAATGACATACATAAATAAGGTCATATAGATATATAAAAACCTATTCAATAAAAAACTAAGTTTTTTTAAATACAAAAGTTAGCTGGGTATGATGGCGGTGGGTGCCTGTAGTCTCAGCTACTTGAGAGGCTGAGGTGGGAGGATCACTTGATCTCAGGAGGCAGAGGTTGCGGTGAGCCCTGATCGTGCCACTGCACTCCAGCTTGGACGACAGAACCAGGCCTTGTCTCAAAAAAAAAAAAAGAGAGAGAGAGAGAGAGAGAAACTAAGGTTTTTGTTTGTTTGTTTGCTTGCTTGTTTTTTGGTGTTTCCATTTTGTAATTATATACATGCAATGATTTCAGTGCTGAGAAAAAGATTTTAAAATGGTATATTGGGGGTATTTCCAGCTCAATTCCAGTTGTCTATGACAATCAAGAAGAGACAGGATGCAATAATTATTTTCACAATGAAAAGAAGTATCCTAGTGGACTGGGAAAGAAAAGCATTAGGAACTTTGTGATGCTGCTGAGGTATTAGACAAGACAATACATAGAGTTGATCTCTACATATTTCTCTAATCTTTCAAATTAGAGAATGGCAGTGGTCCAAAAAAAGCAATGGAACACTTTTAGCAAATAATATCTAGTGGAACCCCAATGTATAAATAAACTGAAAGTGGAGTTATTCTGCTTGAGGTAGGGTATGTAGGATCTCCTCTAATAAACCTCCTTTCTGCTGACATCTGAGCCTCTTCAGAACACAGTTTGGAGATCAGTGCCTACTTGAATACATAATAACCAACTGGAGAGGTGTAATAAAAATGCAGATGCCTGGGTTCCAACCCCGAAGATTTCAGTTCAGTAGCTCTGATGTGGGGTATGGAGATGTTTATTACCGAAATGCCCTCCTAGAGACTGGGATGTACAATGAGGTTTGGAGAGTGCTCATAAGACAACCTAGTACAACCTGTTAAGCTAAGGCAGTTGAATAAATCCTACAGAAAATATGCCTCTCTGGGTAGTTTACAAGGCACAGCCGTGTTACAGGTTGATGTGGGTAACAAAAAAGGCTCTAGCCTTAACAGAGCAATGGAGGCAGTGGAAAACGTTCAAGTTATACAATTAAAAGATGACCAAAGCTTGGCCTGAGAATTTGGCGCCAAAATAAAATAAAATAAAAGTGTACCTGAGGATGGCAAGCTAGCATCAGCTCTCCACTGCACAGCTGTCACTACAAAAAATGGCTAAAAGAGCATGGGCTCCCAATTTAGAGTCCTCAGCTTGAATTCATGCTCTTCAATGTAGCTGTTTGGCTACATGGCTAAGTTCTTTAATCATTTAGTCTACTTTCCTCCTCTATAAAAGGAGGTCAATAAGAATACTTGCCTTGTTAGATTGTTTTGAGTTAAATTGTTACCAGGCACATAAATAGCTCTCAACAAACTCTCACCTGACTATTCCTACATGGTCAGAGTCAAAATGTCTGAATTTGAATCTCAGCAACTTTACCTATAGGCTGTAAAAACTGTGAATAAGTTGTAATGTTTCAGTGTTCCAGTTTCTTCATCTGTAAAATAAGGATACATAATAAACTATAAAAGTACCCCCAAAAGTACCTAGCACACAATCTGCCCTCAGTAAATGTCTGAAATCTACTCTGCTTATTTTTGCAGAATAATAAATTGTGGGAAACTAAAGATGATTCTCAGCATCTTGCTTGAGAAGTAGTTAGGGAGTAGCATCATGATTCTAGAAGTTGGGATTTGTCTTCATTGTGTTAAATTTGAGTAGCTGTTGGTGTTGTCAATTAAAAAGAACATGGGTCATGATAAGATGACAGGGAATGTTCTGGTTGAAAATTTTATCACTTCAGTTCCAGGTTGCTGCAGATGCTAAGTGAATAGGGGCTCTCACCCCAAATCTTTAATGACCTATAATAAATTAAAACCATGTGTGGGAATAAAGAGGGAAAAAATGCTGCATAGCTGAAGGTTTAAAATGCTTTTGAGAACCATGACACCCATGAAGGTGTACTACTTGGATCTCCATTCAAGAGCTTGCCATTCAGCTACAAAGAGCACATTTAGCTGACCGCCTTCAGCTCCAGCACCTTCAGGATCGCATTCAGCTTTTGAGTCCAAGTCATTCTCTTCCTGGACATCCCCCAAGAAAAGACTGAGCACAGCTGGGGTACTAGGGCTTGACCATTTCTGCCCAATGCAAGGCTCTTCTCATGGGAGATCTTAGCACCAGCGCACCCCGTTGGGCTGGCTGAGACTCTGTAAGACTACATAATGCTCTGGAGCTCTTGTCCAATTTCAATCCCTCCTCTTTTCACAGGCACTATTCTCCATAAACTACTCATATTCCTAAATCTATCTCAGCATCTGCTTCCTGGAAGACCCATGTATATCATTTTGCAGTCTTCTTTATTAACAGACAGAAATTAGGACCAGAGCTACTGATCAAATTGGGTACTTATAAGTGAAATAAACCAATTCACTTATAAGTGAAATAAACCATTTACCTTCCTTGACATTTGAATGTAAGTGATTGCCTTACAGATCATTTCTTACTTCTCAGATTCTACAATTGGCACATAAATCAGTGCTCTGAAATCTGTTGTAAATTCAGGATAGAAGATGCCCAGTTTGTGTCTGTAGATACAAAGTAAAATTTATGGCAGCAAGGTCCATCTCTCCACTTCAACCACTGATTCATACAAATTATCTGGGGATGGATTTGGTCACGAATATCAGCAGCTTCCCTGAACCTGCACAAATAGCCACATGACGGTGGAAGGAACACATTATGTAGATACAAAAGTTGGTCTATCAGTTGAGGTAAGTCAGGATTTAGTTAAGAAAACAGAAGCCACTCCCTCTTGTTTCCAACAGATAGGTATATGGTACAGTTCATTAGAGGCTTATAAAAACCCCTGGAAGGGCCGAGAAGTAAAGGTCAGGACTCCAGCTTTCAGGACACAAGGAAGGACAAAGATTACAGGAAAGGATGCTCCAGTAATCATCAGCCACCTGTGGCACCACAGTGGGCAACGCCCAGGAGGACCCCAGAAGCCAAAGGAAGTCACTATCAATTATCTCAGTGGCCACTGGAGAGTAATGGCTCTTCCATTCTGCAATGGGCATCAATCAAAGGTCTGTCACTTGGCAGGCAGGCTCTAGCCCACAAACATATTGGAAAGAGATTTTGAGAATTGTATTTCCAGAGTTTTCCCCTGCAGGAGGTAAATGTAGCAGGGGCAGGAGGAATGCTGGGCTGTTAACAGACAATCCAGGGTACCAGTATCTGTTGCCCACATCTTCTGACTCTGCTCCCTCACTCACCATACTCTCTCCTGCTGCTGGTTCTTGCCAGGCTATTAAGAATCCAACATTTTGCCACAGCCAAATGTTTGCACTTTACCTACCACAAATATGAATGCCACAAAAGTCTGGCAAGAATACAACTGCAAAGCAAGAAATATGTTAAGTTTCATAAGGGCTTACTATCTGATTTCTGTGATAATTACCTGATTTCTCTCAGGGCTCATAGGCAAATAACAATTTCCTCAGCTAACGTACACTATATTATTTTACTCTTCTCAGGTAAAGAGAAATCCATTTGAGAAAATGTTGTAGCAACATTGCCTTGGGCCCTTGGAGATATGAGTTGATGGTTCCTTGACCACATGTAATTCCTACTAACATAACTCTATTCCCTATCCATCCTTCCCATCATTGCACAAATATGCACCAACACAGTCATTTTTGGAAATTAGAGAGACATTATTATTCCATACGTGTTTGTTTGTTTGCTTGTGGGCCAGGGTCTTGCTATGTTGCCCAAGCTGAATAAAGTGCAGGGGCTATCCACAGCAGCTATCATATCACACTACAGCCTGGAACTCTTGGCCTTAAGTGATCCTCCTATCTCAGCCTCCAGAGTAGCTGGGACTATAGACAGGTGCCACCATGTCCAACTACTTTAAAGTTTTTAAAGCAAGTCTAGAACTTTATCTGCCCTTGGCTTCATTTTCTGAAACAAAATGAGTTAAGATCAAGTTGATACTCCATGTTCTTCTGGAAGAAGACTTCTGTATTAACTGATACATAGTACTATGTTCATTTTAGAAATATATCCAGGACTTCACAAAGCCAAGATAAATTTCTACTCAGCTGGGTACTTGGTCAAAAACTCCTCTTAGGAAATGTCAGATTTCCTGCAGATATTTTACAGTGTAAACATAAATAATGAAACCGTAAAAGAAGGTAAACCATTTCAGTATTAAAGTAAACAATTTTAGTATTTAAAACAATTTCAAATATACTTATGAACCTAAATGTACAGTGTCTATATAAAATTTCCAAGATGTATTATTTCCTAAAATTTTCTCCCTAAATACTTCAAAACTAGAAGGCACTTCTAAAACATGCACACATGAAGCATGGAAACGAAAACCACCACCAAAACTGTAATGTTCCATGAGATGTTTCAAATTACTACACCTAATTAAAAAGATTTAATAACAACTTTTTGTTTGTTTGTTTGACGGAGTTTTGCTCTTATTGCCCAGGCTGGATTACAATGGCGTGATCTCGAATCACCACAACCTCCTCCTCCAGGGTTCAAGCAATTCTCCTGCCTCAGCCTCCTGAGTAGCTGGGATTACAGGTGCCCGCCACCATGCCTGGCTAATTTTTGTATTTTTTTAGTAGAGACAGGGTTTCACCATGTTGGCCAGGCTGGTCTTGAACTCCGAATCTCTGGTGATCTGCCCACCTTGGCCTCCCAAAGTGTTGGGATTACAGGCGTGAGCCACCATGCCAGGCTAATAACAACTTTAAAATGTCTTACATGCTGCATGACTAAACAATAGAAGAGAACGCACCTATCTGGTAAACCAGCTGCAATGAGGGGCATTCAAAGAATATAAATCTTACCTATTGAGCAACAAAGAGTGTATGTTCATTTTTAAACATTTAGCTTCTTACAACAAGAAACATTGCAGCATCTTTCCATCAAACATGAAAAATACTGCTCCTTTGCATTTCATCACTGTTTGCTTTACAGGAGATTGGTAATGCATTTTCGTAATGGCATGTTCTTTGGTTAAGTTGTGCTTCTTTCCATCCTAAAAGGTTAAGCATTTGAGGTTAATCAGTTGAGAGGTATGATCAGACACTTTTCGAATTTGCTTTCTTCCTCCTTCTTTTTCGACAAGTGAAGCAGATGTCATAGAAGTTGGTAACTATATCATTCAGCTCAAAATAATAAAATTATTGAAATAATAAAATTTGGAAAACTTCAAAATTTATTAAAATTCTGTTCAAAATAATCAAATATTGACTCAGCAGAATCATATGACACAGCATTTCAATTCTAAGCAAATCTCCATTTGTTTCTACATTAATTGGGGCAATAACTATTATACAGCAATGAAAAAAATCAACACTTCCAGGTATAACCAAAGAAGAATCCCTGATTTTTTCCTTAACAAAAATCAAATGGGTCTTATTTAGCTGCCTCTAGGAATTAATCCACGCTGCTGGGTTTTAGTTGAAATATTTGTAAAACTCTTTCATGATCTAATTACTCATTTTTAAGCATTAAGCAAAAGTAAGTTTGTTTAAGGACAGAGATCATGTATTTCTGAGCCTGGAGCTTGTTCAAAACGTGGTATGCAAGGGCTACTCAAAAGTGAGTTAAGAAAATAGTATGGGCCTTAGAAGATGCAGAGAGAGAAGAATGCCAAAAAGAGAATATTTTAATTTCTATAAGTAGATTCCCATATATCTCAAATACTGTGTTAGAGCTAAAGAAAATACTTTCTTTTTGAAGTATTACTACAAAACTTTATAAAACTTTTGGCCACAGGCATTAGCCAAACATTCTGTGCAAGGCCTTACTCTCTCATTTTGCAGGGAAGTAAACAGTAATTAGGTTAACATCTAAACATAGCCTGAACTAAGAAGAAATAAAAGTCTCTTCTCTTCAAAACCCATCAACCCCTCTTTTGGACTGTTCTTTCACACCCTTGACCCACCTCTTCCTTGCCAAGGCTTTCATTTTTCCTCTGCCCACACTGACACCCATTTCCTTCACATCCCCTACCTGGGTTGCGTGTGGCAGCTTCCTGTGCTCCCTGGTTTACTGCTGAGAATTTCACATGGAATGACACCTATTAGTCAGATGTTCCATTCCTTTCTGTCTTAATCGCCTCTCATCAAACCCAGAATGAATGGAATTAATTTCAACTAACACGAACTTTCATAATCCCATTAATAAAACTAGAGGATCTTCTGAACTTCTCTGCATTTCCCAAAGGGGAAAGAAAATATGCATTTACATTAAACTGGAAGATACCCATATTCAACCCACGGAATACCATCACGTCTGCCACCTCCAGTCCTCTATTAGGGTTGTAAAGTGAGTATTGATAAATACAGGAAATCTACTCCACAGGTTTTCTAGTGTTACCGAGGAAGTCAGAAATCTGTGGGAAGTTACACACACAGTTGTACTCCTAAACTACAGCTGTAAATCCACATAATCTAGGAAGCATTTCCAGATTAATCCTAACCCTTCATAGTAAACTATGGCAATATTTGAATTTTCCTACCCTTCTTTCCTGCACAAAATTATAACTTCTCGAGGAAAGAACACCATTTTCTGCTTAGGAGACTGTAAGGATTCCTAGGGACTTGCTGTCAAGCACTGGAACTGTAAAGATAGAAAAAGGACATTGAGGGAAGTCACCGACCAGAAGGCATGAAAACACAGCAGGAACAACGCTCCTTTGTATTGAGTGGAAAGAAGTCAGACTCAAAGCTAATTTAAGATCGGAAGGAAAGGCCTACATGGCTTTTTGAAGGTAAAAAGTAACTGTGTCTACCTCAAAAAACAAAACCCAAGCAAAGTCTGATGTAAAAAATAGCCTGGATTGATTCTGGCAGCCAAAATCAATGAAGATGTCTATAATTACTGAAGACAAGCTTGAGATGTTTAGTGTAAATGAAGAAGGGTTGGAAAGCGCATGTTATCTGGGAGTGTATGCTCCTGCTACTCAATTCAAGCAATGAAAATTCGATTATTTTAGAACAGCTAAAATAAGGACAAGATCAAAGTGAAAATAACAGGAGCTGCTTGGAAAGGCTGCAGAATAAAACATTAACTTAAACTCTTATGGAGGAAGGTACAAAAATTATACTCCAGAAAAGCGTTCATCAGGCACTGAAGGAGGCAGTTCTCCACTAAAGACTGATTCCATCTGAGGACAGGTTTTGCTCTTTGAAAAGATCAAAATAACTCCTTCACCTTTAAAAACTCCAAAATATTGAGTTGTGAGATAAACTACAGTAGTACTAAACAGGGACTTCAGCTTTTAGGCGCGTACATCCAAAATCAAACTAATCTAGCACAAGTGACACTGAATGGGGATGGGGGACTTGCCTAATGATGCTCATCTGTGACTGTCATATAGTTATAACAAAATACCTACAAATGAGACCAAGCAGTTGAATTAAAGCCCTAAAAGGGTCAATATTAAACACAGAGAGACAAGCTGTTCCACATGTTAAAAACTATAAATGACACTCAACTAGGTTTCATCTGTCTATCTAGAAATACATTTTAATCCAGGTATTTAGTTTCAAATTCATACTCAGGAAGGTGCGTGCGTGCATGTGTGTGTGTGTGTGTGTGTGTGTGTGTGTGTGTGTAGAGGAAGCATTCAAATTGAATACCCTAAATGAGAGAAAGTTATAGAGTTATCCTCCTTACTTTCAACTTTCAAAGATAGGAGATCTACCTTAAAGAGTCATATTTTTCTTGGCATAACTAATGCTGGTGCAATTGTTTGAAAATGTATCAAAAAGACTTGACTTAATGTACTTATAAGGTCCTCCTTTTCATCTCTCAGAGTAACGTTTCCTGTCTGTTTACTCATAGATAAAATGATAAATTTTATTTATCTGAAAATAACTGCCTTCAAGGTTCAGTAGGTTTCAAGCAAGCTAATATTTACCAAAATAGCTTTAATTTTCTGCCAGGGAAAATTTAAATCTGGGGAAAGCTAAACCAAATGGGACATTTCAAGTTGAGAAGAGTAGTTGGAGAGATAGAAATTATCATTTAAAAACAGATGTTAGATGTTTAGATGCCATTAGTCCCCTGGGTGTTCTGAACTGACAATGAGTTGTTCCACAGAATATGGAATCTGAAGGAGACCCAGAGACTGCTTGTTAACAAGACTTCCCTGCCTCTCCCTTTTTTTTTTTTCCTTCACAACTGGGGATATTGTGATGGCTAAATCATCAGCTAAACAAACATCTTTCCATTCTCAGGCAAAAGAAACAAACAAAACCCTTTGATTTGTGAGACAATATTTTCTCTGAGAACATATGAGAAGTAATCCAGAATATATGAATAAAGTTGTTGAAATAAATAATACTAAGCAAGAAAAAAACTAAATTCAATGGCCTTGGCAACTTGTATGTGATCTTAACTGTTTAGCCTGTTGGAACTACTCCACAAAATTCAGAGCCACTACTTTGGGGAGATGTGGATAATATATGTCATAAATATCTGATCTGTGAAGTACATATTTTTAAACTAATTTTATAATTTTAAGAATAGGACTGGAAATAACATATATTTATATTCAGTGAAAATTCCCCACAGGAGCTTATTCTCATACTATTTGAATTCAAAATACCTTTAAAAATTTGGTTTAACAGAACAGTTCCAGGAATACCACAAGCATGTTCATGCTGGTAACATTTCTGTCAGAAATGATCAAGGAGAGAGAAGCTGGGTTGACAAAAGCTCTTGAGAGAAAAGAAAAAAAAAATGCATATGTTATTACAACTCTTTGAAGCTGAGATAGAGCAGTGCTTATATAAAACTTCTAAGCAATCTGAATATCTTCGTAGGTGAAAAGGCATTCCCTGCAAACGTTCCTACTAAGAAATGCACTCATCATTTGCAAGAACTAGGAAGTGGACAGTAAGGAAATTCCCAAGATAAAGCTGTTTATGTGAACAAAGTGTTTAACAAACGGGGACATTAAATGCCTCTGTCAAAGTAAATGGAAAGGAAGCGTCTAAAACATACAGGCCATCACTGGGCTAAGTGATAATTACCCATTCATTTTTCCTGCTGGAACTACATCTGTAGTATTTAAATTGAAGGAAACCAAATCCTCAATAGAGCCTGTTGCTCCATTTTACATCTGGGTAGTCCATTTTGGGAGAAAGACTGCACATTACATATGATTAATTAACTCCTTCTTGACAATGTGTCCCATGGTGCTGGTGACTCTCTTACAGAGAGATTTTTTTTTTTGTTTGCTGTGTCTAACGGCCTAGATCTTGGGCAAAATAATGGCCTGCTTTGGGTTATTGAGACTCACTTCTAAAAATTTTAAGTGGACGTTGATAGTCTGGGGATGGTTGTAAATCTAAAGTGATGAGTTGTGTAAGGAGATTTTCTAATAATCAGTTTGTTATGGGGTTCCAGGGAGAGTTGAGGCAAGAAATTCACTTTCTCCCTTTTATAACCATAATACCTGGATCACTCCCAACAAAAATGAGGAAGAAATTTCCCTAAGAACTTTCCTATCAGTCCCCATTCCATATTCAATTTTCTCCAACTTTTCCTAAAGGCTGTCACAGCCCACTTTGGTTCCTAGCTAGGATTGATGGATGATTCCACATGACCATTGCTCATCACTAACGTTCTTGTAAATCTTAAGCAATTCCTCCAACACCTTGCCCACACTACCACTTTAATCATTTTTAATTGAAATGTTTATTGAGATAATATAGATTCACATGCAATTGGAAGAAATAATACAGAGAAGCCTGGACAACGTAGTTAGACCTTGTCTCTACGAAAATAAAAATTTAAAAGCGAGGAGGTGTGGTGGCACACGCCTATAGTCCCAGCTACTTGGGAGGTTGAGGCAGGAGGATCACTTAAACCCAGGAGTTCAAGGCTGCAGTGGACTACGATTGCACTACTGCTCTCCAGCCTAGGCAACAGAGTGAGATCCTGTCTCTGAGAAAAAAAAAAAGAAAGAAAGAAAGAAAGAAATAATACATAGATCCTACATGTACTTAGTTTCCCCAGTGTTAACGTTTTGCATACTATCACAAGCAGTACATTGACAATTGCTACAACCAACCCATCATATTCTGATTTTTCTAGTTTCACTTTCACTTGTGTGTGCGTGTGTGTGTATGTGTGTTTAGTTCTATATCTATATATTCATTTTGAATAATAACAATTACAGCTAAAATGTACTGAGTACCTGCTCTCTGCCTGGCATTGTTCTAAGTCCCTTATATGTAGTATCTCATTTAATATCTCGTGTATTAAGTAATATTCCTACCGTTATTTTACACATGAGAGAGGCTAAATGGCTTGGGGGTGGCAGAGCATTCCTGCTGCAGAGCCAATTCCTGGAACTGCCACCACCATGCCACACATTTCTCATTATTTCAGAGCATCTGATGGCACATGACACAGCCCTTGTGGAGCTAGACTATATCCTCAAGGGAATGAGACTGGTAACACACCTCTAAAATAGCTATAAAATTCAATGTCTTTTATAGGGTATTTTTAGTGTGGTGAAATTATTCTGCATGATACTGTAATGATGGAGATAAGACTATGCATTTCTCAAAACCTATACAACCATACAGCACAAAAAGTGAACCCTCATGCAAACTAAGTCACTAGTGGACTTTAGTGAAGAATAATGTATCAATATAGCTTATCAATGGTAACAAATGTACAATGCCATTGTGATAGATTAATAATAAAGGAATCTGGCAAGAAGGTTGGAGTGAGAGGAGAATAGATGGGGACATTCTGTACCTTCTGCTCAATTTTTCTATAAATGTAAAACAGCTCTAAAAAAGAAAGTCTATTAATTTTTAAAAGTTTTTTTAAGTCAATAGCTCATTCAGATAGACCCAACTAACAAAGATGAAACTAACAAGGTGAAAAGATTTTCATCTTGGAAATCTCCAAACTTTGGTCACTGAGCATCTGTATTTTGCCAGCTGCCTTGCGTTATCTGAAGTGGCAGGAAAATAGTGACAAAAAAACTCAGGCACTTAGAGGGTGCCCTGGGGATGTGTGCGGCTTTTTCTCCTTCCACGTCTTCCCCTGCAGTGACCTCAGCAGAAGGGCAGAACCAGGACAGACAGAGTAAAGTGTATGTAATTCTCATCCATTCTTGGCCCTGTGGAATTGGAACTTATGCTTACTGCATTGTCACTTGAATATTAAATCTTAAATGTCAAAATATTCTGCAAAGCAGAGAAAGAATTTCAGCACGGTATCCCAAAATCTCTTTTCCATACTCTTCTTGGAAGCTCTGTCAAAATAAAAAAATTGCTACTGCTTACAAAAAAATTATTTTCATGTTCCCATGGAAATTCACAAAGAGAATATTGTATTTGCTGTCTACCACAAGCAGAAATAATTGTTTCTGATGGAAATCATATTAGACATGAATATCATGAAAAACATTGTCTAAACTTTTATTTTGGGTAAAAAATTTATCCTGCGCCTCGAGAGTATTGTACACCCAGAGCAATCAGAAAAATTGCCAACAACTACCCGCTGTGGGACTTGCTACTTTGACAAACATGCTATGCTTCCAGGCAAATTGTGGTACCGCCATCCTCATATAAAACCAGGGAGACAAATTAATCTTAGTAACTATTTGGAGAAAGATATCTGAATATGCCTCGCCCTGCTCTGCCCCAAATCACAATCCAATATTAACTCATAATCTTTTTCATTGGCTTTGGTAATTGTACCCTTTGAAGACAATCTATGAATATGCATATGGCCTTTAGGCACTTTAGTTGCCATGTCATCCAATTAACAGATAATTAAAAATGCTGCCTATGAGTACCTTTTCTCTCTTCCTTTCATCACCAAAGATAGCACAGTGCTTTAAGGGTGAAGCGCTCGATGCAGGCCACATCAATGGCAGGTCTCAGGAGTATCAAAAACAAACACAGACAACCTCCTTCCATTTCACTGAGTCTCAATCACTTTGTAACCTGAACCTCTAGGTTTGGGTTTTAATAATCTGCTGTTCTCCTTTAACTAGTTAATGAGTTGTTTTGGGGCTAGTCATGTTCCCAAAGTTTCAATGTGTTTCTAGAGTCATTTGCATGTGGATTGTCATGGGTGGATTACTTTTTAGCACAAAGAGTAAATCCTACTTATGACTAAACTGGCAGAGAGATCCATTTATAGATAGTGGGACCAGCCTTGTCCATACTCGATAAGGGGAAGAAATGGACAATACCTAGCCCCAAGTATCAGAACCTAATGTGATAGAATAGTCAAATAAACACATTTTAAGGGATTTCTTTTCCATACCAATCAAGATTGGCTATTTTAACATTTGTAATTATGAGCAACCCTCAAACATCAATGATTCCAGCCAGGTTTTTTTTCTTATTTATGCAACATGTCAAACATAGATCAGCAGGGATCTCTGCCTAATTTAGTCACTCACAGACCCAAGATGACAGATGTTTCATGAAACTTGTGATTCTGTGACCACTGAAGTAGGGGAAAGGAAGTTTGCAGTTGAGCACCAGCAATCAAATGCTTCCACTTAGATGTGGCACGTGTCACCCCTGCTTATATTTTATTGGTCAGAGCAAGTCACTGGCCAAGCCTATCTTCAAGGGGCCAGGAAATCACAGTCTTAACAAGGGCCCAGAAGGAGGAGAATGAGAATTTTGTAAATGACTCAATAATTGCCTGCTTCCTGTGATAGTAGTTTAATAATATAATGTCATTTAGTGAAGTTTGATAATTTAGCACTGAGTGTTTCATAGGGGCTGGAAGGTCTAAAATAAAGTCTAATGTCATGTTGGAGGTAGATATGTAGCATTGTGGTTCTCTACTTGTCACATTCGCTGCAACTTAAGGAAATTATTTGTTTAAGAAACATACTTAGTTGTCTCTTATAAAACTTTTATTGTTTTAGGAAGCAAGAAAGTCTTTGTCTCTCTCTCTCTCTCTCTCTCTCTCTGAAGAGTTGGCATATTTCCACATCTAAATTAATTATCATCCATTGACTTTGCAGAGAACCAAGTTATAAACTTTGAATTAGCCCCAAGTGTTAACATGTTTTTTACCTTTTCACCTTGATTTCTCCTTTGTAATTAATTTTAAAATTAATTACGTTAGTTTTATGAATTATATTTGTCCTTTTATAAATGACCTCAAGCCCTTTAGTGAAAAGGTGGTGAGTGATAAAGAATTAGAATTGAAAAAAAAAAAAAACCCTCACTTGATTAAAGACAATAGTTTTCCCGGTTGTGACATGCTACAGCGATACAAGATAGTACCAGTGGGGGAAACTGAGGGAAGAATACATAGAATCCTTATGAATTATTTCTTACAATGCATGTGAATCTAATTATCTCAAGATAAAAAGGTGCATGTGTGTTTTTTAATCAACAGTATCCCTCCAAAAGGGTTGACTACTACTACAGGAGTTAGAAGTCTCTTCAAAAGACTTGAAAATTACAAGATTCTCTTTCAAGCCAATTACCTAATGAAGAAAATTTCAATTTACTAGGCAATAGAAATCATTGGGAAAAAAATGTTTGGACTTATAGTCAATAGATATTTTTATGGATTAGTTAAAATAAAAGGCAAAAGATTAATACATTAAGAAAACTAGATTGGCATGGTGGTGGCTTATGCCTGTAATCTCAACATTCTGGGAAACCAAGGGTGGTGGATCTCTTGAACTCAGGAGTTCAAGACCAGCCTGGGCAACATGGCCAAACCCCATCTATAAATAAATATAATTTTTTTGAAAAAAGAAAGCTAGCTTGCTTCCCTTTTCTTTCTTTTTTTCCTTCCTTCCTTCTTTTTTTTTTTTTAAAAAAATTCACTAAACATCTCCTATTGCTAAAGACTATGGTAGGCAATTGATAAATAAAACAGAAAAGATGTCTGTCTGCATAGTGCTTATATTTTAATGGAGGAGAGGGTAAACAAGCAAATAAATAAAACAATTGCAATTGCGTTATGTGCCATGATGAAAACTGAGAGTGCTAGGATGAGAATGGCATAGGTGAGGAGCCACTCTAGCCAAGGCGGTCAAGAAGAGCTCTCTGAGGAAATGGAGTAGGAGAAATGACTCGTGTCCTAAAAATCAGGTTGGGATCATTCCAAGCAGAAGGAATAGAATATGCAAATGGATTTGGAGGAGGTGGATCTGAGTATATTTGAGAAGCTGGAAGTTGGCCAGTATGGCTGGTAAGTGGTTAGCAAGGAAAGGTAAGAGAGGACATTGGAAATGTTGTGGGCAGAAGTCCAGCACAGGAACTCCACGTTTTGTTACAGGTGAATGGCAGCTAAGGTTGACATGATTACTGATATTTGTTCTAAGTTGAACAAATTCATTATCAAACTAATGGAATTTAGAGTAGTTCTCTCTGTTGTATATGTCATTATTGTTCCCATATCCTTCCAAATTCAGTTTCTAGTGAGAAAGCTGATGAACAAAGTTAAGCAGATACAAAATTTCAAAGAAAAGTCCGAATTAGAGCCTGTTGTTAGAGCCCTATAAATGTAAATAAAGCATCAGCAACAGGGGAAATGCATTTAGTTGAGATACATGGGATGGAATGTAAGTATATTATGATTCTCACAGCCAGCTATTACCACTGGGAAGGACTCTCTGCCCCCCACATCTTCTCCATCTGCCAAAAATTCTACTAAAGGTATATAAAACCTATTTATTTTATTATTAGAGGTGAAGCTTGAGTACAATAATCCATGTAGGGGTAACACTATGCCTTAAATTTACTTTAAAGATTAAATAACTATCCTGGAGAGAGGTTATCTCCTAAGAGTAGAGGGGGGATTGCAATAGATGAGAGGATATCCAGAGGATTAAACGTTAATGGTAACATTTATTAAAATTGTTAGGTGGGTCTGCCTGGATGATGAAGGTATTGATCTTTACAGTGTTTTAGATTTTGTCTATATTTCCTAATAGTTTCTTTTTAAGAAATAGGTTACTCACTTCAGATTCTTTCCTAAGAGTAATTGTTAAGCAAGTCACCTCTGAGAACCGGGAATCATGGGGGAAGACAGGGATGGAGAAGGCCATCTGAGTCCATTAATGACAGATTTCTAGAGTTGAGAAAGCTTAGAATTGGAAGGGATTTCAGAGGTCACTACTTGAAACCTTTCTTTTCACAGCAATCTGTCAAAGCTATGCAGCCAGTGAGTAGAGTTGGCAGGAACAGAGAGGGGAACATTCTCAAATCCTGACTCCAGTCTGATGCTCAGCGTTATAATACAACTGCCTTGAATTTCCTTTTCGTTTAGTCACTGGTAACACCGAATTTTACTTTTGTGACTAAGGGAACTCCTGGGAATTAGAAGTAGACCTGAAGTAGCCTGGATAATATAGTGAGACCCTATCTCTACAAAAAACGTTTAAAAAATTAGCTAGGCATGGTGGCACACTACTGCAGTCCCAGCCACTCGGGAGGCTGAGGAGGGAGGATCATTTGAGCCTAGGAGGTTAAGGCTGCAGTGAGCCATGATACACCATTGCACTCCAACCTGAACAATAGAACAATGCCCTATTAAAAAAAAAAAGTTAAAAAAAAGTAGACTTCAAATTGATATTTATTGGTAAATTGGAGAAACTTTTTTTTTTTTTTGAAATGGAGTCTCACTCTGTCACCCAGGCTGGAGTACAGTGGTGTGATCTCAGCTGACTGCAACCTCCACCTCCCAGGTTCAAGTGATTCTCCTGCCTCAACCTCCTGGATAGCTGGGACTATAGGGACATGCCACCATGCTCAGCTAATTTTTATATTTTTAGTAGAGATGGGGTTTCACCATGTTGGCCAGGATGGTCTCAATTTCCTGACTTCGTGATCCACCTGCCTAGGCCTCCCAAAGTGAGTAGCATGAGCTACTCTCCATGCCTGGCCTGGAGAAAGTATCTTAAACCAGCTAATGAGAGGTCATAGAGTCAACCATCATGGCTGAAAAGAAAAGGACACTGAAGAAATCACTGGAATTGATTATCCAGGAGGAGTAAAGCAAACGAGCAGAATGAGCGTCATACCCAGAAGTATCACAGCAGTACCAATTGAAAGGACTGTGGCCTCTCTACTGACTAGGATACTACCAAGGCACATTGTCCAGGTCCACAGAGTGAAGGGTGAGAAAAGCCCAGAGCCTGAGAGTCTTCAGATAGATACAAAGGTTGACAAGAAAAAAACGTGACACAGAGAGAAAACCTTGCAATTTCACCTAGAGAAGCAAAATTATTGACAACAAAATAATAATATTTTATTGTATGGAAATCAGATTTCCTTCAAGCCTGTCTATAGATAGAATATAATTTTTTTTTTTTTTTTTTTTAAAAAAAAATAATAATTTTTTTTTTTTTGGAAAACAATTTTTCTTTAAGCCTTTTTTTAAAAAAATAAATTTTTTTTTTTTTTTTTTTTAGAAACAAGGTCTTGCTCTATCACCCAGGCTGGAGCGTAGTGGCACAATCATAGCTCACTTGCAGCCTTGAACTCCTGTGCTTGAATGATCTTGCCATCTCAGCCTCCAAAATTGCTGGGATCACACGCATGTGCCACCCTGCATAGCTAATTTTTTAAATTTTTTGTAGAGACAGTGTCTCATCATATTACCCAGTCTAGTCTCAAACTCCTGACCTCAAGCCTTTCAAAGTGCTGGGATTATAGGCATGAGCCTCAGAGTCTGGTCTGAAAATATTTTTCCTTAATAGCAAAAAGGATTTAGACTTGAGAGAAAAGTTTTCCTGAAAGGGTTAGTTACAGTTCCTCCTCTGGGGATAGTTAAAACAGAAAAAATTCCTTGTATCTGTGCTGGTTTAGACAGAGTCCAGTCCAGTGTAAGAATTACTTCTGGTCTACAATAGAACAAAGAACTATGATTCTGGCAGGAGCTAAACCCAACTGACTTGACTCTCAGCACCCTAGTATCAGGTTCTGGGAAACCTACTGATAACAGCAGGAGACAAATTCCTAGGCAGACAGGGACGTCCTGGTGAGACCCGACCTTCAAACTAAAGACAGTTTAAAGCCTGAAAACTGAGTTGCCAGTTCGGTATAGAATCTATGATCAGAGTGAGAACTTCTATGATGCCTTTTAACCAATCAAATGGTGCTTTTTCCAGGACCACCTATGGACCACTCAGCACACACTCCCCCATTCTGAATCCATAAAAGCCCTGGACTCAGCCTCACAGACAGCTATCCACTTTTGGGCCCCCTCTCACACATAGGGCTACCCATTTCAGCTCTTGACCCTCTTGTTGTCAAGAGCTTTTCTGTTGCTCAATAAAATTCTTCTCTGCCTTGCTCACTCTCTGGTGTCTGTATACCTCATTCTTCTTTGTTGTGGGACAAGAACTGGGAACTGGGAACCCTCCAAAGAGTGGGAGCAAAAAGGGCTGTAACATGCTTTGCCAAGCTACAGGCTTTAGGACGGAATGGATTGTGACACATCCCTGTTCACTGGGCTGCAATGGCAGGAACAAGAGACAGCTGTAGTGCTTCTTGGGGTCCCCAACCTTGGGACTTCCTGAATAGAAGCTGTGATACCCTCTTGGAGCTCCACAGTTGCGAGCATCTCTGAGTTTTTGAGTGCCACTCCATCCCCCTCGTCAAGATATGGGCACCCATTTGTGGAAGCTGCTTGCAGCACACATGGTCCCTCCCTGGGCTGAGGATGCAGCCACAGTGGTTGTGGGATCTGGGCCAGAAAGTGAGCCAAGTGCAGCCTGCCCACGCAAAGCCTGGGCAGAGGTACTGCCAGCCACAGAGGTTTCCAGCTGGCAAAGTGGCACCAAAAGAATCCTATGTCCCTACTACACTCATAACTGGGGAAGGATAACTAATTGGGATCACTTGGGCTGAGAGCTGCACGTGTGATACCTCATTAACGGGCTCACATCCCTCAGGTTATCAGCCAACCAACTGTCACTGGCAGAGAACATAGGTTAACATAAAAGGAGCACTAATCTAGGTTAGTGTTCCAAGAAACTTAAGAACAGCTGCAACTTGGCTGAGACTCTCATCTTTTTAATTGTGCATATATGCCCAGAGGCTCCACAGTAGCTCTAAATATAAAGAATAAATAGTGTGCAGGAATTCAGTAATTAACAGTTTCCTGTTATTTCCTGTGTGGTAATTTTCAAAGACCACCATGATAATTTACTTACACAAAACTCAGACAGAAAGGAAGTTCCAGGAGAAAGCTCAAGAAGGCATTGGCAGGTTGGGAACATTTCAGAATCAAACCTGCATATGTTGGGTTCCAAGCAAACACAAGGCTACATTGAGTATTGTGATGTAGAATCACTTCAGCTTCAGAATGAATTCTTTTATTTATAAAATTAATTCTGTTTTTCAAATGAATCTTTTTTTTTTTTTTTTTTTTTTTTTTTTTTTTTTTGAGACAGAGTCTTATTCTATCACCTAGGCTGGAGTGCAGTCACATAATCTCAGCTCACTGCAACCTCCACCTGCTGGGTTCAAGCAATTCTCCTGTCTCAGCCTTCTGAGTAGCTGGGATTACAGGCATGCACCACCACGCCGGGCTAATTTTTGTATTTTTAGTAGAGACGGGGTTTCACCATTTTGGTCAGGCTGGTCTTGAACTGCTGACTTCATAATCCACCTGCCTTGGCCTCCCAAAGTGTTGGGATTATAGGCGTGAGCCACTGCACCCAGCCAAATGAATCTTATTTCTAACTTCACAATAGTTTCTCCTTAGCCCCTGTATTTGATGTAATGCTGAGAGATTTTTTAGATCAGCACTTTCAAATTTGAACATGCTTACCTGCAGTCACAGCTACTCAGGAGGATGAGGCAGGAGGATCACTTGATGCCAGGAATTTCAGGGTGTAGCGTGCTGTATTAGTCCATTTTTATACTGCTTTGAAGAAATACCAGAGACTTGGCAATTTATAAAGAAAAAGAGTTTTAATGGACTCACTGTTCCACATGACTGGGGAGGCCTCACAATCATGGCAGAAGGTGGAGGAGGAGCCAAGTCATGTCTTACAAGGCAGCAGGCAAGAGAGCATGTGCAGGGAAACTGCCCTTTATAAAACCATCAGATCTCATGAGACCTATTCACTATCATAAGAACACCAGAGGAAAAACCTGCCCCTATGGTTCAATTCTCTCCCACTGGGTCCCTCCCATGGCATGTGGGGATTATGGGTGCTACAATTCAACATGAGATTTGGGTGAGGACATAGCCAAATCATATCACAGGCTATGAACACCCCTGTTAATAGCCACTGCACTCCTTCCTGGGCAACATAGCGAGATCCCTGTTTCAAAAAAAAAAAGTGAATATGCAAATAAATCATCTTGTTAATATGCAGATTCTGATTCAGTAGTTTGAGGGAGGGCTTGAGATTCTGCATTTCTAAAAAGCACCCACACCAGCAGTTGCTGATACTGCTGGTCTAGTAACAATTCTTTGAGTGCAAAGCATTCAAAATTTATCCAGTAGTTGCAATGTTAGGTTTTAAAAGACATTACTCTCTAAAGAAAAAAAAAAAATTAATTAAATGAGAGAAAACCCAGACAGCAAGAAGCTAACATGATTTTTCAAGCTAAATGGTTGTCTCTTTGGACCAAGAGGGAGTTCTTGTAAGTTGAGACCTAGAGCGCAAACTGGCAGACAAAGCATTACAGACCAGAGCCAGGCAAGCTGAAAGAGGGAGGGATCAGTTCAAATTACCATATCCAAGGGGTTATGGCAAACATGGGTCTAATGAAAGCCATTCTCAGTATTGAAGAGTTACAGACTGGTTGATGGGGTTTAGCAATAACCATAATTGAGCAAGAGGTTTGAAACATGGTTATGTTTCAAAGATGTCCATCTAGATGGAAACTGGACGCATCTATATCTGGGTGGAAAGAGACAAAGTCCAGGCTTGAGAAGGTAGTTGGGCCCTGGTCAAGTGGGCTGAGACTGAGCACACTGCCTATTACAAAGAATTATACCAGGGCAGAAATCAAGTCAATCAGGATGGATAGACACACATCTGGTGGGTTAGGGAGAGAGCTCTAGCATGGTGAAACCCATGGACTCATCCAAGAGACACCAGATGCTGGGATTAGGGCAGTAAAGGTAAGCTCATGCCCCTGCGCCTCAGCTGTTAATGCACTGTCAGGCCTATTGCCAATTAACTCATGCACTGGGTGAGATTGAGCTTGCAAACCAGAAGACTTCAATCCTTGGAGATAAATGGTGCTCAGATAGGTCTGCCAAATATCTAGTGATGTCAGACACTAGGCTGGAGGCTCAATGCATACTATTCATATGTGATTAAATAATTTTGTCTGAGAATATAGAAAAATGTGCTAGATGTAATCTCTTGAAGAATTACTAGTCTAGTGGGAGAGGCAAACATTGACATAAATAATTACAAGTTCTCATAGTCTCCTAGATGGCTATGGGGAAATTGAATGAATATGAATAAAAGGGAAATATAAAAACAAAATTATCTAGCAGACTTTGTACACTTGACTGTGAAATCTAGCCATTCAAATTGATGATTAGCAAGAAGAATAATTATTGGTTAGTATCAGGAGGAGGAGGATTGCTGTTAAAGAAAGTTTGCATTAAACTGGGTGGAAAATGCTCTTGCAGAAAATGCAACCATTAACCTCATGACTATGAAACAAGCGAGTCCAAGGAAAATTCTCTTCCTTTCCCTCATGCAGAATATGAGATCATCTTCTCTTTTTGTGAGAACCAAACTGGTGAGGAGCTGCTGTGGATAATCCCTGTCTCCATCACTTAACCTTGCTCGGCTCCTTATTGCCTTTTAAATTGCCTTGTCAACTCTCACTGCAGATGCAGATCAATTTGTTCTCTTTATTCAGGAGTTTACAAAAAGTGACTTGCAAAAGATAACTTTAATACATGTGGAATACAGAGATACAAAAGTCGAAATGACTACAAAGATGTTTCTTAACTTGAACATGGTAGTGGGAGCACCAGTAAGTCTGGGGTTGAACCTGGTTGTCATACTGTGTAGACAGGAGGTCTGGATGACACTCATGATGATCACTGCAGCCACACATTTTAGTACAACTATGAAGCTGACTTTTATCATTAGGATGGCTCTTACATGACAAAATCATCCCATTCCTCAATTATAACACAAAAGCTTTTTCTGTCTACTTTTGGCCATGTTGCATTCTCGGTGCATAGATTCAGGCCCTGAACACAATAATAACAACAATAATTTAAGGCATTTCATGGCCCAACACTCATAACTATTTCTCCCATTGATGCCTGAAAATACTCTTTTGATGTCTGCCCTCATTTAGTTTGGGTTGTGCAACATTGCCAGTCCTGGAATTCTTATTTTTTTCTTAGATACTATGTTTGTGATTAGAGTACACTATCACCACTTTCTTATGTGATGAACAATTTTCTGAATGAATAGACTTGCCTGAGACAAAAGAGAACAATACAGTACATGATTTTTTTACTTAGTAGAGGAAACTGTAAGTAAAAATACAGTTTGTTGTTGTATTTGTCAGGATTCTATAAAGAACAAATAGGAACTATACCACCATCTGTATCTATCTATCTACATATATGCATGAAGAGAGAGAGATTCAATTGTCTCATAAAATAGTGGAGGCTGGCGAGTCCACATTCTGTACAGCAAGCCAACTGGTTGGAAATTCAGGTAAGAGTTGATGTTGTGGTCTTGAGTCTGAAATCTGCAGGGCAGGCCAAGCAGGCTGGAAATTCAGGCAGAATTTCCATGTTGCAGTTTCAAGGCCAAACTTCCTCTTCTTTGGAAAACCTGTCTGCTCTTAAGGCCTTCAATGGCTCAGACAAGGCCCTCTCACATTATGGAGGGAGATCTGCTTTTCTCAGTCTACTGATTTAAGTATTAATCACATCTAAAAGATAACTTCACAGCAACATCTAGGTTAGTGTTTTACCAATCAAGTGGGCACCGCAGCCTACTTGACACATGAAATGAATAATCACTGCTGTATTCTTGGGGAACATAGAACTCATATTTGTAAAAACGAAAATGTGTTTTCAATAATCGATCATCATTGCTTAATCCAGCCCTGGTTTTTACCTCCAGACTTGAGTAAATCACACATTTTTAACTCACTCTAAGCAGTCTGGGAGTGCTAGATTATGCCCCGTCCCAAGTAGCTGTGCTCTGAACCTAGGAACATTTACCACCTCCACTGGGTGGAGAGGAATGATCATGAGTCTCGATCAACACTGTCCCTGTTACATACAGACATAGCTAGAGAACAAGCCCAGTGATTATTCTACAGATATAAGAAGCATCTACATCTCGGCTGTAGGCTGTTTGCTTAGAGAAATGCCATCCTACAAGTTGTCACCACAGCTTCTTCACACAGAACTTTTGTGAGCTATTAGCCCCTTTCTGTCTTTGGGTTTGTTTGTTTGTTTATTTATTTATTTATTTATATTTTTGAGACAGAGTCCTGTTCTGTTGCCCAGGCTGGAGTGCAGTGGCACGATCTCAGCCTCCCAGTTTCATGCCATTCTCCTGCCTCAGCCTCCCAAGTAGCTGGGACTACAGGCACCTGCCACCATCCCTGGCTAATTTTTTTGTATCTTTA
This sequence comes from Rhinopithecus bieti, assembly GCF_001698545.2. NCBI lineage: Eukaryota > Metazoa > Chordata > Mammalia > Primates > Cercopithecidae > Rhinopithecus > Rhinopithecus bieti. The sequence continues at coordinate 421,191 of NW_016828382.1, forward strand.
GTAGAGACGGGGTTTCACCGTGTTAGCCAGATGGTCTTGATCTCCTGACCTCGTGATCCGCCCACCTCGGCCTCCCAAAGTGCTGGGATTACAGGCGTGAGCCACCGCGCCTGGCCTCATTCATTTATTTTTAATAAAATTCCATCAGTTTACATTTTACACATGAACTATTGTAAGGTATTTATAGTATCACTAATCCTTTTAACCAATAAGATTGGTACTATTATGATCTTTTTTGTTTTGCCAATTTAAGAAACTTACTCAAGATCTCAGGATCAGCCAATGGCCCTTAACCATCCTGTTAATTATTAGGCTACTTGCATGGTAAGAAAACTGTTTTGTGACATCCTACAATGGCTTGGAAGAAGCCAGAGATTAAAGTATGCATCACCTTTGCTTATCATTATCACAAATAAGTTTTTCATGAGAAGTGTTTACTAGATTATGTAACTATCTTTTTTATATTTTTAGTTTCTGTGGGTACATAGTAGGTGTATATATTTATGGGGGGCATGAGATGTTTTGACACAAGCATGAAATGTGAAGTAAGCACATCATGGAGAATGAGGTTTGCATCCCCTCATGTGTTTATCCTTTGAGTTACAAACAATCTAATTATTCTCTAAGTTATTTCAAAATGTACAATTAGGTTATTATTGACTACAGTAACCCTGCTGTGATATCAACTATGAGGTCTTACTCATTCTTTCTATTTTTTTTGTACTCATTAACCATCCCCACTTCCTCTGTCCTTCCCACCACCACTACCCTTCCCAGCTTCTGGTAACAATTCTTCCACTCTATCTCCATGAGTTCAATTGTTCTTTTAGATCTCACAAATAAGTGAGAACATGCAAAGTTTGTCTTTCTGTGCTGGGCTTATTTCACTTAACATAATGATCTCCATTTCCATTCAAGTTGTTGCAAATGACAGGATTTCATTCTTTTTTTCTGACTGAATAGTACTCCATTGTGTACATGTACCACATTTTCTTCATTCATTCATCTACTGATGGACACTCAGGTTGCTTCCAAATCATAGCTGTTGTAAACAGTGCTGTAACAAACATAGAATTGCAGATATCTTTTTGATGTACTGAGTTCCTTTCTTTTGGATACATACCTAGCAGTGGGATTGCTGGATCATATCATAGCTCAATGTTTAGTTTTTTGAGGACCCTCCAAACTGTTCTCCATAGTGGTTGTATGAATTTACATTCCCACCAACAGTGTAAGAGGGTTCCTTTTTCTCTGCACCCTCACCAGCATTTGTTATTACCTGTATTTTGGACATAAGTCATTTTAACTGGAGTGAAATGATATCTCATTGCAGATTTGATTGCACATATCTAATGAACAATGATGTTGAGCACCTTTTGGTCATGTAACTGTCTTTAAAACAAATGCAGCTTAATCTTTTTTTAATGTAATCAGTTCAGCTTCAAAAACTGGTATGCTGCATTTGGGATACAAAAAATCAACATGAATCTTCCAACTCAATTTATTTGTTTCAGCTCATGAACTTTTCAGAATCCCTAGTGGCTTACTGACAAAGACCTTTGGAGAGAGTGATCATGGGTTTTGATCAACACTGTCCTTGTTGCATATAGACATAGCTAGAGAACAAGCCCAGTGATTATTCTACAGACATAAGCAGCATCTATATCTCAGCTGCGGGCTGTTTGGTTACAGAAATGCGATCCTGCAAGTTGATCACCACTATACATAAAGTCAGACTATAATAGCATATTTCACTTAAAAATAAATTATCACATGTACATATGACATGTGTGTGGAATCAGATTCATGATTTGAAAAATATGCTTAAATCACACTGAATCAGCTTAGCAGAAAATAATTATAAAATTTGAAATATCTCCCTTTTCTTTTGTTTTGTACTAAATCAATGTAGAAAACACTTTCTATCCTGAAGGAGACTGCTGTCTTATCTGATAAATTATATAAGCTCCAGTAAATGTATGTCATCACCCTCAGGAATGACAGGTCTCTCTTTCTCACGCTTGTGGGAGTTGAGCGTTGACACTGTAAGAACACTTGACTAATAACCTTTGCCTAGACCTTCCAAACTCTGCACATAACTTCTTGAGAGATCTGAATGAAGGCCAATATTTTCACAGGTTGACAGGGTCTGGAGAAGAGGGTCACTGAGCACTCTGACATTTTTAAGTTCAGTTTACAGTAACTCTTTGCAAAACTGTAGGTTTTGCTGCACTTCAAATCATTCGGGCAAATTATATAAAATGAATACAAAATGTGTGACCCTTGGGTAATTCTGCACTTGGCTTTATTCTCCCTTGGTGCTTTTGAGGACAATTTCTGCAAGGCCTGGTTTGGCTAAAAGGCACACATCATTGAAAATCTCTAGGCCTTTTACTTTTTAAAGTTTTTTTTATTCTAAAGCTAGTTAACCACATATAGATATATGGTGTTTATCAGTGAGGTAGATCCATTATGACAACGAATGGGAAGAAGTAATCTATTCCCCCCATTCTGTGCAAATCTCAAACAGCAAAGCTAAGTTTGACTACAGATAAATCCATAACCAGGGGAAAGGAGAATTTTTAAATGCCCATTTTTTTTTCTTGTCCAAATGTTTGAAAAAGAAACATATTTAACCTCTATCCAGTGGTATGGTTTCTGGTCTTTCTGGTGTGCTCAATTCTCTCTGTGTCACTTTGGTGTAAAAATACTATCCTACATTTACTTCCGTTGACCGGAAACCTCGGGACATCATAAAAATGTTAATTAAGCATGATTACTTCATGCATTCAACAATGCTGATTTCATGAAACCACACAAACAGGATTCTTTTGTTTTATTGATAACAGAAACTGTGCATAATTACAGATTTGATGAGGAACCTGCAAATAATAAAGAATGTGTCTATTGCCAGCAAAATACAATTATTCCACGCCCTCTCAACATACAAATATAGAGTTCTTCACACCAGATGGCTCTGGTGTAACAAAGCCATTTTGAATGTTTAATTGTGCTTCGACAAAACCTTCAGAGAATGAGGTAGTTTCCTTTACCTACGATATTTTCCACATTTCCATTATTACACTTTTAGTGAGCTAAAATCCTTTTAACATAGCCTGTAAATGATCTTTCATAAAAGCCAAGCCTCATTTACAAAGTGTTTATTTCCTTCTACTCAATTTTCTTAAAAGAATTTCAAGAATCACTACACAGCTAAGATATTTGAGACTTGCAATGGCTGGGGTTTATCATTACAATAGCAATTGCAATCAGATTCAGATACAAGAGAACAGGTTCTAAGTTTCATAATTAAGTTGATACTCTGTTTCTAACTATAAGCTCGAATTTAAAAACTACTTCCTCAGACTACTTATTTTTCCTCAGCCACAAATAAGCGCAAATTCTTAAAAACAGTGGGTTGAGCCCCAGCTCCATGTATTAGGTAGTGAGGTATATTGCGGGATTATTCACTGTTGTTGTCACCCCAGGAAACATTTGCAGAATTTAGAAATGCATCCAGATTTGTGAGCTTAGTTTTAAGACCTGACTCAAAATCTGCACCCTTTAAAAACTTACCGGTGAAGGACAAATTGAGGCAGATATTTACAATCCTTACTTAACCTTGAGAATGATTTTAATGATCATACGAAACTAGTTTGAGGAAAATGCAATGTGTTATGCACATTTTAGTTAAAAACTAATATTCTGATGGGTGCAGCACACCAACATGGCATAAGTATACATATGTAACAAACCTGCACGTTATGCACATGTACCCTAGAACTTAAAGTATAATAAAAAAAAAAAAAAAAGAAAAAAAGAAAAAAAAAAAAAAACTAATATTCAACCAATTTCCAATTCAGTAAACCTTCCACCTATTAGGATAGGGAGATAGTGGTAAATGGTATCTCCAAGAGAAAAAAGTTACAATCTACTTCTCATCTAAACTTATTCTTTTATTTGGCCTCAAGAAGCTTCACGGATCTTAGAATAAAATGGTTGAAAAAATGATACAATAGATATTACTGACTATCCAATTATAAAATAAAGTCTAGTCCAAATTGATAATAATCTAAAGTGGTTTCTAAGTAAAACAACCCTCAGATTATAACCTCAACGGTGTGACCTAATTCTAATATCTGATGAAGAGTTCGCTATATTTAGTCACTACCTAGCAGCATAATTTGTTTTTAGCAACTACATTGAAAGCTGAAGATCTCAATGCTTGACAGAATAAGGAAAAAGCTCCTTTGGATAACACAGAAATATGTTTTGTTCCCCCCCTCCATCATTCCTTTCTTCTCTCCCTCCACTTATTCTTCCTCTGATATCACCTTTCATTAAAATTTTCTCCATAATTCAATAGGGAGCAACAGGAAACCCAGCCATTGTGATGGTTGATATGTAGAGAAAAGCCAGTGAAACTATACTTTGATTCGTTCCTACACCACAGCCTGCATCAATTCTCACCATCCCAACAGTAGATTACATAAACTGAACATCATGCAACTCAAGTTATAGGTCTTATTGATTGGGTCTATTGTAGAATGGAAAATACACTCTCAGACAGAATAAGATGACTTAAAACTTCAATACTTGTATCCAGCAGATTTGAAAGGGCACTTCAAATTCTTTTCTTCTTTTTCTCCCCCATCACCCTCCACTTCAATTTTTTAGACTGATTTCATGCCTTTATCATTTACTAAAGCAAATATGTTTATATATGTCTGACCTCAGGGAATTATTTATCCACAAACACTGCTATAACTACTATACTCTGTTGATATGTTTCATTATCAACCTTCCCAAATTAAATATCCGAGAAGTCTTTTATATATGTATGCTTAAGAGAAAAAATAAATCACTTTCTTCCACCTTTGAATCTTTAAAAGGGGTTTTGGTAATGATAAAATTTATCTTTTCAATACATTTAAGACCTCATACTGTGCAAAATAATGGTTATATGAAAGTTACTTTCTGAATAGCTGGATCCATCACCTTCAAGCTAACACTTTAAACAGCATGGTTCATAATAGATATTTTCTAGAAAAATTCACTCTAGGATAATTTTCTTTGTTTATATCCATATAATCTGGCTTTGCATTTAAGAAAATCAGCAAGGATGCAGTAATCCGTGGTGTTAATTTATTAGATGCACCATGACAACTCAACATTGTTTGAAAAGAACGCAGTCAACACATGTACTAGGTTGGTAGTAAACAGTAAAGAGGGAGGAGGTAATTCACACTAGATGAGCATGGTGTGAACACAACCTTATTAAGTAGTTTTGCACTAGAAGAAAGGAAGGAATTAAAGAAGGATAACGTTGCTTTAGAAATGAGATAAACTATTCATTGATTTCTTGATAAGAGATGTACTCTGGCCTTCCTTGCTTATGATTTAACTATTCAGCTATCTAACTATTGCTTTTATAGCTACAATCAGTTCAAGTAGTAGAATACAAACTCCATGAGGGTAATGTCTATATGCCATTGATTTCCTAAAACTAACTTCCTAATCTCTATTGTTGGTCATGTCAACGTTTATCAAATTAACTATTAATAGAGTCTTCATCATCTTTGCCAAGTAATAGGTAATGCTCATTGAAAAGCTGGTACCCTTTGCCTCCTTTTGGGGGGAAATATCTGGAAAATAGCTGAACAAACTCTACATGTGGCAAAACAAAGTGACAGTTGTTATAAAATGTCCACTAAAATTACCTGCTAGCATTACTACTTATAACTGAAGTTTTTACATATCCACATAAGAAGAAATCCACATTACAAGGAAACGTCCTTTGATCATTTTAGAATCAAGGCGTGAAATAAGGGGTTTCTCTAACCCTTAAGTCTTCTGCCTCATTTGGTACCTCTGATGAATACTTATTGCTCTAAATGTTTTAGAAACTCTCACTCTTTGAAAGTGAACAAATACTGTTTTCTGCTGAAAATTCATCTTTCCCAATCATAAGGGGAAACCAAATATGCAACTTGAGGAAAAAAAAAAAAAAAAGGAAACAGAATATAGTGACTGAGCACTGAGTGGGACTGGAAAAAATAAATGAGCTTATTTTGGCAGCTGCTTGCATAGCACAATTCCCCAAAAGCAGAACTGAAACTGCAGCTTTAATAAAAAGCTCCAACAATTCTTTTGACTAAGATATACTCATTAATCGCCTTCAGGTGTTCAAGACTGCTTGGATTTGAGGCAAGCAAGATCACTTGCTTAGGCACAATTTTACGAAGCAACAAAACTAATATGGTGAAGAATTTTAACCTAAGGTGTATAATGTAGGTTTCCCATGTCTTCAAGAGAGCTCACATTGCATGTCACCATCTAGCTGATGTTCCGCTCTGCTTTCATGCTGCTGCCTGCCTCTGCCTCTTTTTTTTTTTTTTTTTTTTCTTACAGCAATCT